>NC_139028.1:89843556-90101056 GCF_964662115.1 Mustela nivalis | reverse complement strand
TTAATCCAATTTCTTCTTGGTTTCATAAGTATTTATCTTTAACTACAGAGATTTTTATATAGTTACTGGTGTATCTACACCACGTTGAAATTCTACTGAGAAAGTCCATAATAATCATTACTTCTACCATTTCCATTCTTCCGATTTAAAACATGAAAGCTGAATTTTTGGTGTTTTATAGAAAAACAAATAAATGAATGAACAACTGTTTTATAACTCCGAGGAGCATCTTAAGAGACTGTGAGCTGATAAAATTTCCAAAAAAGTTGATACCTAACCTAATTAGAGTGTAGAATATATAGCTTAATTCCTAAGAGGGCTGAAAGTTCATAAAATGCATTAAAATACAATGTAAGGCACACAGTTTCCCATTCTTGGGGATATACAATTAGTAGGAACACCCTAAGCTAAGTTTGAAAACAGCAGAGAATTATTAAATCATATATATCAGTTTTGGACTAAACAAACCCATCTTATCCTATCATTCAGAAACACACAACATACTGTTAAAAAGTTGGCTGATGATAATGTAATCAAGTTAAAAAAAGCTCATAATGATTTGTAGTTAATCTTTTCTGGAATATCTAAGGAAGTCTCTTAAGCACAGGGATTTACAGATAGCTTTATTCCGAAAAATTACATCTAAAATAAATTGCTATGAAATGAGATATACCACTGGACTTATACTTAACCCGATTCTATTATGAATGTTGTATAAACGGAAAAGAACTTAAGATACAAATATCCTTTCTTAAAGTTTTTATAAATCAATGTTTAAAAAAATATCTAGCGGGGCGCCTAGGTGGCTCAGTGGGTTAAAGCCTCTGCCTTCGGCTCAGGTCATGATCCCAGGGTCCTGGGATCAAGCCCTGCATGGGGCTCTCTGCTCCGCGGGGAGCCTGCTTCCTCCTCTCTCTGCCTGCCTCTCTGCCTACTTGTGATCTCTGTCAAATAAATAAATAAAATATTAAAAAAATATCTAGCCTTCTTAGACTGATGTATTCTTGTACTTAAGGAAAAGGACTTGCCAAAGCATGAAAGATAAAACGAGAGTGGGAAGACATAATCCAATCTATTAGCCGCAGCTTAGAGTAATTTTCTTTCAAGGAACACAGGCATCCTGAAAAGATCATGGAACTCACCAGGACAAGCAATAGGCTCCTTTGGGTCTAGTATATCAATGTTACATTTAACATGCGGACACGTATGTGTTCAAAGTTGCACCATTTGGAAACTGCAGGCCAAAGATACTGCTCAGCCAAAACTTAGTTCTTCTAGTGTCCAGGTATGGAGCCACGGAAGGGTTTTATTTCCTCAGAACTGAAGAAGCTGGTGTGTAATTTGTTAGGAGTTATGGTACATATGGTCCATCCCAAAAGAGGAGGACATAAGGGCCTACATCATCTAATTACGGCAGACCAGCTTATCAATATTTCCAGTGACTTAATACCAGCATTAAGGGTGACAAATACAAGCTACTCACATTGGTTATCTACAAAGGTATGATGTATTACAGGATAAACAACATTACTAGCGTATGAAAATAAGTGTTAATATAAATAAAGCAATAGGCTGTTTCTGTTTTGTCCTTAACAGAGCTTTACAGGAAGACACATTTTACATAGTACTAGAATTATTTATTTTGGTAGCTTGGGGGAAGGAAAGTGAATTCTTATTTTGGACTTCTTTTATGATAAAACTTAAAAATGAAATGATAGTGTGAATATCCAAGAACGGTACATTTCTCATCCTCAGAATGTATTGCTAATGTTAGCAGAACTGCTTCAGTCAATCAGGATAGTATCAATTATTTTGAAGCCCAAAATTCTTGTAGAATTATGAATTAAACATTCACAAGATCTCAGAACAAAAGGAAAGATTTTTAAAAAACTTAATAAATTCTCTAATTTTCTTTTCTGATACAGTAAGATGTGAATGGAGAATGTGAATTTCGTGACTTGTACATTAGTTACTTGGGAGAAGGATTAATGCTTTATGTGGGCACACTATGCAAAACTTCTTTTTGCTATTTGTTTTATAGGCACCAGAATATAAGATTAGTTTCTCAACATGTATAGTCATTTAAATAAAATCATATTAAGCAATTTTGTTGATTTTCACTGAACAGAATGATGGATGAGAATAAATCACAAGGTGATATCTAACGATAAGGAGACAAGATATATTACATAATATGATATGGGCTTGTTATTTAAGATCTTTAATTTCTTTATTTTCTTTATTAAAAAGTTCCACCCTACTTGTCAACACATCATTAACAACAGAATGGAAATCAAAGCTTATCATTTCATCTAAAATGTTCTAGGATGAGGTGAGATCTTACACAATCTTGTGACACATACTACCTGATAAAACTTGTGCTGGATTAAAAAAAAAATGCCAAAGCTGATAACTTTTAGGTTGACAACTTCCATGGTCCTATTGTCTAGTCTAGTTGAAGCATACCATGCAATTAGTATCCCTGAAAGCTTGGACTTAGAATCTTGAGTTCCTACAACAACTTGATTTCAACAACTATTAACCTCTTAACTATACTACTATACAAATTAAACAGATCCTATTGCTAGAATGATAAAGAATAAACATGAGTGAGATACCCAAATTATATCAGAGGCTGGGATGTTATAATAAATCCTCGAGGAATTTACCAATGGGTGGACTCAACCATGGGGTGGAATTGTTAATATTCTCTGACATTAGAAGGTGAAAACTGAGTTGAGTAACTTTAAGCTGTGCTGGAAGACTTTCAAATCACAGTGTAAATTAACAATGTTAACTATGGCATGACTTGGAACTAAACATAAAATTTATCAATGGTATTAAGCACAAAATTGCCTAATAGTGTCCTGAACTTGTGTAGAAAATTATTGACTAGCAAGGGAAATCAGTCAGATAACTCTAGACCAGAAACTCAGGGCATCAAGTCAAATAGAATTTGATTTCTTCCTTAAAACCAAATAAATGACAGACACTTTTCTAGTATGTAATCTATAGTAAGAAATTGTTATAATTCTGTATTAAAGTGATAGCTCCAGCAAGTGTTTTTACAAAAAGACAATAAACTGTTAACCTCCACTTCCATGAGCCATTTTTTTTACTAAGACGTTTCCTTCTCTTAGGCCAAAGTTTGAGCAAACAGTTAGGCCTGGCATCTTGGGTAATGAGTCCTATCAAGCCCAGGATTCTTTTAATCACATTCAAGTGGCATTTGGAAGTACTTCACCTCTGACAAAGTTTAGTGTGCATGTGTGCACATGCACGAGTGTTTTCAACTTCAGAAAATGAGCACTGAAGAGGGATATTGAATAACCCCAAGAGCTTATTAACCAGTACTTCTTGTCATCTCCTTAAAGAAACATGGAAGGCTAAAGAGCTTCTGTAAGGATGAGTGGAAATAAAGATGTGTAGCATATTGTGTGTAAGAGGGGCAGTATGCTTATTTGTTAGCTCCCAAACGACAGGCTGCTGCTCTGTATTACCGTTACTAAAAATACCGTGCTTGGCACGGTGGATGTGAAAGAAAAAGATCTGTAGCCTGATTTGGAAAGAATTCAGTAAGGTAAAAATGCAACAGGGACCCTCCCTTCTTTCCCTAGCCTTAGGCGTCCCCTATTTCCCCTTAGAAATTTGCTTTTACCGCATCCTAAAGTACACTCCAAACTCAGAAGCTAATTTATTTACCCCCCTCCAAGGCTTTCCACACTCCGGGAATAGCAAATAAATGCCAATTAAACTTCTCAGTACATCATAAAGAGGAAACGTATCAAATAAGTAGAAGGTATATTTTGATTTCTTTGCATTCCTTAAGATGGTACAGGCTGTTTTAAAACATAGTTTTGGGTGCTATTTCTAGAGGTCACAGATTATGCGAGTCTCTGAAGGTTAGAGAGAGATAAGGACTCTATGATCTCAGTTTGGCTCAATACCATCTTTATCAGTAATAGTTTATGTCAAAGTGGACAGCCTTTTAATATTAATGTTTCATCTATGTCAAAGGACAAGCAGAGAATCAGGTGAATTAAATCAATTATATACCTTTGCAAGAGCTTGAAGTCCTAGAAATACAGGAAGAGAAAAGTCAGGGAAGGGTTTATTTGCTAAATATTCATTTAACTTAAAAACCTCTCTTTCCTCTTTCCATTTTTCCTTCTCTCCCTTCCTTTCTCACTAAACTTTTATTGAGCACTTGCTACATACCAGGCAATAAGCTAGCAGAAGATACTAGGAGTCTTTGTCTTCAAGCAGGGGCTGTGAAGGAGTTATGTACAAGGTGCTGGGGTCACTGAGAGATGTAATCGAGAAGGAAAGGCTCTGAAGAGTAGAAAAATGCTCCAGTTGAATTAAAGGGCAAGTTAAAGTTACCCTGGTAGTTAAGAGTGGTAGGAGAAGAAAACAAACAGCAAATGCAAAATCAAAGAGGGATGTAACAAGCAGCGTGGGTGGTTTGGTGTGGCTGGAGTGCACAGTTTGTGCAAGGAAATAGTCTAAGATAAGGATGGAGAAGTAGCCAGGGGCCAGCGATGTGATGCTTTCCTTCTGAAGACAGTGGTGAGTCAATGAGGGATTTTAATCATGGGATGGGACATGATCAGATTTATCCCCTGAAAATATCACTCTGGCTATCATGATATCCCTCTGGGGGGGCGTGGGCAAGGGAGGTGGGGAAGGAGGTAAGAGCGAAACTGGAAGCTGGGAGACCAATTAGGAGGCTACAGCAGTAATCCAGGTGAATAATGATGAGAGATTTTCTTATTTCCATGGTTCTTCTGAGTAAGTTTCTCATAGCATCCAATATTTACTCCCTAAAAATACAATCTTACCCTGGGTCTATAGGGAAATTCATACCTCATCTATCAAAAAAGTTCTATGGTATTGCTGACATCATTTTTTCAACCAGTCTCTCTCCATGAGGAAGTAGGTGTTAAAAGACTGAAGAGTTGGATGTGGAGCATGAAGAAGACGGAAGCATGACGAACAGATGGATGGGTGGTTGGATGGACATACCAACTCAACAGATAATTCTGTGATAGAAATTACGTTAGATAACAGGTTCACTAGTGTTATTTCTCCTTAATCTCTTCTAGTCTGTAACAATTCCTCAGTTTTTCATTGCATTTTATGTATGACCTTTATACTTCTGAAGAATATGGATCATTTTGCAGAATGTCTTCCAATATGGGTTTGTCTGAAATTTTCTCTCACACATTTTTTTCTTAGATTTTATTTTTAAGTAATCTTTATACCAACGTGGAGCTCAAACTCACAACCCCAAGATCAAGAGTCACATGCTCCATTGACTGGGCCAGCCAGGAGCCCCTTCTCTTACACAGTTTTGGCAAGACTGCCACTGAAATGATGTTACATTGTATACTGCTCAAGGCATCACACCAAGAGGTTCATGATGCTGGTAAGTCCTATGTCTGGTGTTGCTGACCGACGCCATCTTGGTTGATGTCAGTCTGGTTTCTCTAAAGCAAAGTGATTACCTGTCCCTTTGCGAAGGATAAAGGTCAAGAGATTTGAACTATGCAAATCCTGTTTTTCCTCAAGTTTTTGGCTACTGATTTTCACAAACATTAAGGGATCTTACCTGCCACATTTATTAGTGTAGTGTTGAACCTAATGTTGATTCTCTATTTGCCTTTTTCCTTCTTCATTTATTTGTTTATTAGATTATTTATATTAGCATAGATTCATGGATATTTATTTTCTTCTATGGTTACAAATCAATACTATCGTTATTTATTTTATTGCTTAAATTGTTTTGAGCAATAGAGTAGCATAATATGATTTACCTTCTGATAAAAGATTACTGAGTGACATCGGCAAACAAAGTGTGGGCAGGCAGTTCCGGAAGCTACTGCAGCAGCTCTTGTAACAACAACATGTAAGGGCAGCAACATGTAACGGGGATTAGGGTCAAGATTGTCGCCTCAGAGGTGGTGAGAAGTGGCTAGAGTTGGTGTATGTGTGTATTTATATGGAAATCTACTTTTTAAAGATTTATTTATTTATTTGACAGAGAGACAGAGACAGGGAGAGAGGGAACACAAGCAGGGGGCGGGTGGGAAAGACAGAAGCAGGCTTCCCGCTGAGCAGGGAGCTCGATGTGGGGCTCAACCCCAGCACCCTGGGATCATTACCTGAACCGAAGGCAGATGCCTAATGACTGAGCCACCCAGGCGCCCCTGTATGGAAATATTTCAAGCCCACAAAACATAAAGGGATATTACCTTATACCTGTCAGAATTGCTAAAATCAAAAGGGTAAGAAATAGTGTTGGTGAAGATGTGGAGAAAAAGGAACCCTCATGCACTGTTGGTAGGAATGTAAACTGGGGCAGTCACTGTCGAAAACAGCATGGAGGTTCCTCAAAAAACAACAACAACAACAACAAAGAAATAACTTAAAATCCAGTAATTCCACTACTGGGCTTTACCCCCCCGCCAAAACCAAAACCATTAATTTGAGAAGAGATAGGCACCCGTATGTTTACTGTAGTATGGATTTGCAATAACCAAAATATAGAAGCAACCTAAGTGTCCACTGACAGATGAGTGGGTAAGGAGGATGTGGTTTGCACGCGCGTGAACACACACATACAAATATTATGCAGCCGTAAAAAAGAATGAGGTTGTGCTATTTGTGAAAACACAGATGGCAAGGTATTATGGTCAAGGTGTTATGCAAGTGAAATGAGTTAGGCTGAGAAAGACAAATACTATATGATTTCACTCATAGGGAGACTAAAAAAACCACAACAACATATGAATAAACAAACATGCCAACCAAAAGTAGAATCAGACTTGATTCTAATATAAAGAAAAAACTCATGGTTGCCAGAGGGAGTGGGGATGGGGGTGGCGGGCAAAATGGGTGAAGGAGAGCGTGAGGTGCAGGCTTCTAGTTATGGAATGAGTCAGTCATGGGAATAAAAGGCAAAGCATAGGGAACACAGTCAATGGTACTCTAATAGCCTGTTTGCTGACAGACGGCAGCTACGGTTGTGCTGAGCATAGCATAATACAGAGAGATTCTGAATCACTGTGTTGTACACCTGAAACTAATGTAACACTGTGTGTCAAATATACTCAATAATTTTTTTTTAAAAAACAAAAACCTAAAAACTCAAAGTGTAGATATTAACTGTGGAGTTAGAAAGGAAATCTTACATTTATGATTCTCTAAAAATGTTTGGAAATAATTTGAACTTTGTTAATATTTATTTGTTTTTAAGATTTTATTTACTTGGTTGAGATAGAGAGAGAGTGTGTGTGTGCACAAGCAGGGGGCAGGGAGAGAGAAGCAGACTCCCCACTGAGTAGGGAACCTGATGTGGGGCTCGACCCCAGGGCCCTGGGATCATGACCTGAGCCATGGGCAGACAGCCAACCAGGTACCCTAGAACTTTGTTAACATTTAGTATGTGAATTAATAGTACTGTATACATGAATTTGTTAAATATATAATTTTTAAGCTGAAAAAAGAGAAATATTTCAAGCATACAGAAAACTCAGAAAATATCATGAAACAAAGCACCCATGTCCTTATCACTAAATGATATATTATATCATATAGTATCACTAAATGATACTATAACTACATTATAACATTTGGCCACTTTTGCCCAGAATAAAATAATAGTGAAGATCCTTGTGTATCCCTCGGTAATCCATACCTCTCCAGAGGCAAGCATTAAAACAAATTTGACATTTATTTTTCTCTTGGAGAGTTGTAATTACAGCACATATATTATATGTAAATATTATAAATATATATTTTAATGTGTTTAAAATTTTATATAAATGGTATACAGCTTGTATCATTTTTTTTTTTTTTTTTTTGCAACTGGTTTTATTTCATAGGAATTTGTGATGTGGAGATTCCCATTTTGATACATGCAGCTCTAGCTCATTTATTTTAAACTGTTCTGGGTTCCATTGTGTGAATATATAAAAATAATTTATCCATTCTCCTGCTGACAGACATACATGTTGTTTTCAGTTTTTCTGTCCTGTAAGAAATGCCGTATTCATTGCTTCTCGGCCTTTTGGCTAAGATCATGTGTAGAAATGCCGTATTCAACATCCTTTTCTTTTTCTGTGCAGAGGCTGAAGTTTTTCTAGAATGTGTATCCAAAAGAGGAATTTCTGGGTCAAAAATTATGGACAGTATCCATATGACAAGGTATTGCCAACTTGCTCTCAGACGCAGTTGTACCAATTTATAATCCCATCAGCACTATGTGGCCAGACTTCAAGAAATCTGTTAATTTGATGAGTGTGACATGATAGTTGTATTTTAGTTTTTATTCTTTCTGGCTACCAGTGACACTGAATATTTTTTTCATGTTTTCTCTTCTAGGAATCACATATGCCTACTTTCCCACTGAGTTGTTCTTTTAGACACATTTATTCCACTTTAGCTGGTGAGGCACATAGGAGAGTTCTTCATTTCTTACTTCGTCTGTGGTGTCTATTGACTAGGGGTTTTCAAATGTAATATGGTCAAACACTATTGTCCTTTTTTTCCTCCACAAGTTTTATCTTTATTTTTATTTTTTTTTAGATTTTTAAAAAAAATTTATTTATTTATCAGAGAGAGAGGGAGAGAGAGCGAGCACAGGCGGACAATGGCAGGCAGAGGCAGAGGGAGAAGCAGGCTCCCTGCGGAGCAAGGAGCCCGATGTGGGACTCGATCCCAGGACGCTGGGATCATGACCTGAGCCGAAGGCAGCTGCTTAACCAACTGAGCCACCCAGGCGTCCCTCCTCCACAAGTTTTAAAATTTGTCTTTTCATATAAAATCTTTTAAAGTAACTAGGATTTTTTTTTTGCATAAGACTAAATATTTTTCATAAAATTATCTCAGCACCAATGGTTGAATATTTAATTCTTCTTTACCCTACTCATCTGTAATGTCATATCTGACATTTTTCATTTTTCTAATAAGAAGGGGTCTGTTTTTCTAGGCTCTTTATTGTCCTTTAATGGCTTATCTATCTATCCCTGTGACACCCTAGCACTTTAACTTTTTATGCCCTGAGAGAAGATCTGTTACTTGGTAGGACAAGTTATCATCCATGCTCTTCTTCTTTAAAACTTAGTTATTTTTTTTATTTTAAAGATTTATTTATTTGAGAGAGAGAGAGAGAGAGAGAGTGTGTGTGTGTGTGTGCATATGAGCAGGGGGAAGGGCAGAGGGAGAGGGAGAAAGCAGACACCCCGCTGAGTATGGGGCCCAAGATGAGGCTCGATCCCAGGACCCTGAGATCATGACCTGAGCTGAAATCGAGTCAAACATTCAACTGACCAAGCTACTCAAGTGTCCCAAAACCATCTTAGTTATTCTTGAATTTTTGCTTTTCCATTTGAAGTAAGGGTCAGCTTGTCAAATGCTAAGGAAATCTTAATCAGGAACTTGGCTCCAATGCATTAAATTTCACATTATGATACTGAATCTTTTCACCTATGAACACCCCATTTAAAGGTCTTAAAGGGCCTTCAATAAAGTCTGAAGCTCTTCTCCATAAAGGTATCACACATGTTTTGTTAGTGTCCATCTCAGAGTCCTTATAGTTTCTGTTCTAAGAGCACAAGCACACTGCTGCTTACCAGCTCTATGATCCCATGATCCCAGGGTCCTAGCTACTGAGCCTCTCAGAGTCTCCGCTTTCTCAAAAGGAAACCGGGGATAGTAAAGGTACCTACGTCATGGGGCTTGGTGTGAGGATTAAAGTGTGAAAGCATTTTGCTCCGTGCCTGGCACAAATAAGCACTGAGATTTTTTACTTTTCATCTAACGAGTAGTTACTGAGTTCTATGACACGCCAGGTACCTCGTTCAGTACTGAGGATAGAGCAGCGAACAAAACAAAGCTTGTCTCCCCTCAAACCAGTAATTCACGTGAAGCATTTCTTTAGGTTTGGCACTTAATGAACAGCAGCAGAGGGGCGCCTGGCTGGCTCAGTCCGTAGAGAATGCGACTCCTGATCTCAGGGTGGGGAGGTCAAGCCCCATATTGGGCATGAGCCTGCTTAAAATAAATATATAAATGAATAAGTAAGTAAGCAAATAAACAGCGGCAGCTACTAGAGGGTAGTATCCGAAGGAAATAGGGGGTAAGCCCCAGTGTCCCAGACAGAGACAAGAGCAATGCTACGGCCCCAAGGTGGCAGAGGCTTGGTGTGGGCCCAGAAGAGGAAGGAGGCCGGCTTGTCTGAGGCGGAGAGCAAGGAGGCGAGCAGAAGACAGACCCAGGGTGCAGGGCAAGACCACGGAGGCTACTGTAAGGACTTTTACACTGAGCGATTTGGAAAGCTGTTGTTTTTTTCAAAGAGCATACTAACATGAGCTGATGAATAGTTAGTACCAATAATAATAATAATAATAATAATAATAATATTTTCTAATTAGGTATACCTGGTATATAAGAAAGCTGCTAAATATAGTATATTCATTGAATAGTGATAATCATAGCTGGTAAATACATAATGCTTATAAAGTACCAGGTACTTTACATAGATTAAGTCATTTAATCTTTTCAACAATCCTTTTACAGATGAATCAGCTGTAGTTACCCTTTGTAACGACCCGACCCAAGGCTTTAGGGACGGTAAGTCTCAGGGCTGAGATTGAGTATCTGGCAACACTGTTGATTCTCTTACGGGCTGTGGATCCTCCTGCATTTGAGCAGCCACATTATCTGACAATAAGGACAGTCTGGCCCTGTCCTTTCCAGTTCTAATAATACTTACTTTCTTTTCCATTTTTTTGTGGAGTGGGGGTGTTACTAAAACGGTTGCATTCTCCAGTATGGACTTGGAGAGAGTGGTCTTGCTCCTTATTTTAGTAGGGACATTTCCAAATGTTTAACATTAAGACAGATGTTTAAGTACATCTAAGAACCTCCAAGTTTTCATGATAGACTATACAAAGAAACTGAAAATGGACGTTTTAAAGATCATTTGTTGGAATTAAAAATCATTGTCAGAGGAAGTAATCTGGAGTGTGTCTGTGGGAGGAGTGGTAGGGAGAGAGAGATATGGAGGGGAGAGGGAGAGAATAAACTTCCAAATTCCAACTGATTGTTTCATTTAGGATTTTTGTACCTATGATCCCAAGTGAAACTGATCTATAGTTTCCCTGTTTCACAACGGTCTAGTTTTGATAATACGAGCAAAACAGTCTCCCCTTTCTCTGTTCATAGCTCTTACAAGAGGGATTACTTGAAATTGATAAACTACATGTTGTATCTTTTTTGTGGAAAGACTTTCCACTGGATCTGGAATATCATAGAGTTGATGGGCCTTGGAGGCGAGATGTAAACGAGAGGGGATAACTCCGAGCTCAGCGGTTCAGGTGGTGGGGGTCGTGCTAGGTACAGGGATAGAGAACATTCGAAGGGCTGGAGATGGGTGAAAAGGAGATTAATTCCGTTTTTGACATGTTTGATTTCCAGTTTCTTCAGGACATCAAATGCAGCTATCCAAGTGGTTGCTGGGGTTGTTCTGGAGATAGAGCTTTGGATCTGTGGTTCATGGATTTGTCTCATTTTGATCATTCAAAGAAGATTTATTGAGTGTCTGTTCAATGTCCACCTCTGGGTATGCAGCCTTTCTGCTCTTCCTCCCAGTTTAGCTTGACAGGGATCACAACATTTAATATTAATAGCAGCTATGTTTCCCGTGCTTCTGTTCCCTAACACTAGGGTTTTGGTTCCTCTTCCTTCTCCCAGATTTTCCAAAATGTAGACCTGGGAGAGGCCACATGATTGATGGGGGTTGGAAAAAAGACTGTTCTGTAGTGTCTGAAATTAATTTTTAAGTTGAAAGAGTGCTGGATATAAAGCAAGAGCTTAATTAATGCTTGAAACAAATTAAGTGCTTAGAAGAGCTTTGGGCTTTGTTCTTGGCTATAGTTAGAGCCAGCTTTACGAATAGGTGCCAAAGCCAATTTCCATTAGTAGACTTGTTAGAAAGTCATCACTTAAGATGCACATATTACCAAGTTGAGGAGGGTTTAGGATGTGAATAGCACAAACCTCTATGAGACTTAATCTTCTCATCCATAAAATAAAGGGTTATTAGGACTTGGTGATTCCTAGATTTCTTCAGTCTTTAAAATTGTATAGTTTATATATAAATAGATGTATAAACAGAGATACTGGTAATTAAATACTGGAGAATGAAGAATTCTCTTCCACGGAGGTCTTTAAAAAAGGTATATTCTTTTTGCATATTTCAGTTAAATATATGTCTGCCTAAAGGCTAGACAAAGGGAAGGTGAATCATGAATACAAGGAACTAAATATGGTCACAGAACTGAACAGTCGGGGAAATCACGGGGAATGAAGACAAAAGCCTGGATTTCACCACAAAAGACATTTAAATGAGACCTGTAAGAAACATGCTATCAGGAAGACACTCTGGCAGGAGGGAGAAATCAGAAAGTTGCTTCCTCTCTGAGGACTTGAAGATACTGGGCAGAAAGCAGAAAATGTAAAAAGAAAAATGAATAACAACAACAAATACCCCAGCACTTTTTTCTGGACAAAAATCTCTGTGAAAGTGAACTGAGCAACAGGACAAGGGCAACATGTCACATCCATCTGGGTCACGCTGAACCTTCAGGCAAGACTATCAAGGCCTCTGAAAAACCACTGACTGCATCCCAAGTAGCCCGAGGGAAGGACCACTGTGACAGGGAAGGAACAGATGCTTCAGAGTGAGGATGAGTTAACCATGTCCTAAGAAGAGAGCAGTTGCTTTCCTGGAGGTTTAGTGCTCTGGAAAACCCTCAAGCTTTTCTGGAGCCTAGGAAAGGCCTTACTGTAACCGCTGAGAGCCTCTGCTGTCCACACTGAGGGCAGGTTGCGTCACCGGCCCGTGGCCCCTTCTGGGCCTGCTGCTCTGCCCGCAGCAACGCTGGAAGAACGACCCACCCAGCAGTCTGCTTCTAGGAAGCATACCTCATCAGTATTTAAAAGTCAGAAAGGTTCACAGAAGCTGGCAGGGAATGGAGCAGCCTAAATGGCCCTGACAACACTCAATAAAAGCATCTTTTTAGTTTTATCTTCTAGTTAGAGGAAAGACCATGCAGTTAAATTGATGTATTTATTTTTGTTTGTGTATTTTTCCTTCCTTTTCCTCTCACTTTTCTCTTTTTACCTACACTCCACAGAGATGGAGTTTAAGTACATCTAAGAACCTCCAAGTTTTCATGATAGACTATACAAAGAAACTGAATAATGGATGTTTTAAAGATCATTTGTTGGAATTAAAAAATCATTGTCAGAGGAAGTAATCTGGAGTAATAGCTGTGTGGATGGATATGTAGAAAGATTTAGGCCCAGATTGTTGGGGGCAGTCTCTCTTAGAAAGCCAAAATGACTGTACGTGGCAATATACAACAAATGTATTTTTATCACATTTTTTGTCACTCTACAACTCACCTGTGTCTAAGCCTTGTTGGTTATTTATTGGGAAAGACTTTACATCTGTCTTTCTTCCCTTACTTACTTTTATTATAGTCTCTGACACTTTCATAACCTCTTACTTAAAATAACTGCACCTCTGACTCATGTCTCCACCAATATGTTCTGGGTATTTTTATTATACTGACATATATGTTAATGTTGCCTTTAGTATATTGCCAACATCCTACAGTGGTGCTCCACGTCCTCCACGGTTTTCAGGGAATTCCACAAATCATCCGTATCTTATTTTCGCCAGCACAAAGTTTCCTCAGTCAAACCAGTTCCTACACTATTTCCAAGTAGTTCCTAAACTATCTCCACTGGCATTCAAACCTCCTTGTTTTTTGATGTTTTTCTCTATCAGGAAGACCTTCTTCTTTCAGTGTTTTCCCAACACTTCCACATTTCAAGGTTTGGCCAAGTCCCAGTACCTTCTTTATTCTAGACCTAATTGATTCTCCTTGTTGAACTATAATCATAGATTACTTTGTACATTGACATTTCATTATGTATGACTGTTTCTTATCCACTAGCCTTTTCTGCCCTACTACGTCTATAAGTTCATGTAAGGGTCACAGGGATAGTCCGATGTGTGGGCAAGAAAAAGACACCAATAATATTCATAGGTCAGTATTCATTAAAGTAAATGTCAACCAGAAATCTATCTATAAGATCTTGGTTTGCTTTGCTGGAGAGGACTTTATGTAGATGTAGAAGAGGAAGAGATAGTAATATGAACTACTACTGTGAGGGAAGGAATATAACTAAAGTCTCTGCTCATTCCAGAAAAAGAAAATAATTGGAGGATGTTCTAAAATTATCCTCAGCTTTTTGTGTCTAAAAGGAATTGTAATCTATGACTGTAAAGTATTCTGTTTTGCATATTATAAGAAAAGCTCTTTTTTTGAATATAGTCCAACTATAATTTTAAGTAATATTTTTTATACTTTAATTCACTTCATCTTGTAGAAAGTTGTTATGCACTAAATATAAAGAAGGTTTTCATGACTCGATACTAACTTATCTTTGACTACATGTCTCCTAGGTTGCTTGCAAAAATCATTAATCATTGTTAAATAAGTAAACCTTTGCTGCTTCTCACTCTGGGGTACACCATAAAGAGTTGCCTTTGAGATAAGCAGCCAAATCTAGAGCACCTATTTTTGTGACTTTTTATTTGAGGATCATATTTAAAACTACCGCGGCTTTTCTCTGTCCATGGTAACTTACTACCAATGGCAAGTCTCCTCTGACTGGGAGTCGCATTATTTCCCAATGCACCTCAGTATCAGCAGTCTGAAGGATGATTGCCTGACTCTTAGCAGTGACCCCAGCTTACTCGAAGTGAATTTTATGGGGGTGGCATAGTCAGTTAAGCATCTGCCTTCGTCTGCCTGGGATTGAGCCCCCATGTCGGCTCCCTGGACACTGGGGAGCCTGCTTCTCTCCCTCTGCCCCTCTCCCCACTTGTTTTCTTTCTCTCTCTCTCACTCACAAATAAATAAATAAAATCTTTATAAAAAAGTGCATTTTATGTAGACCATATAACTAATGTATTACGATCATCTCGAGTATATCCTACATATTATGTAAAATTCCACCTAGTCCTTTTCTCTTGAGTTGATAACAGAGAGAAATGAACCTCACTTACATAACTTTGACCTTTGTAATCCACCTTCTCTCTACACTGTGCACCTCCTATGCTTGCTTGTATTCTCCGTCTTCCTCTACCATGGGGATCATTCTTTAAAATGTACTTATATCATGCTCTCAGATCATACTTTTTTTTAAGATTTTATTTATTTACTTGACAGAGAGAGACATGGCAAGAGAGGGAACACAAGCAGGGGTAGGGGCAGAGGGAGAAGCAGGCTTCTGACTGAGCAGGGACCCAGGACCCTGGGATCATGACCTGAGCCAAAGACAGACACCTAACAACTGAGCCACCTAGGGGCCCCTCAGATCATCCTTTTAACATAGCCTCCACCACCTTGTAAATTCTTACTCTCTTATGCATGGGAACTTCTGGTTTTTTAACTTTATTACAACACAAGCACTGCTTGCTTTGTGTTCAAGTTAGTACTCGTGCTCTCTGCAAGTCTTCCCCAACAGACTGAAAGCAATTTTAAAAGGGAAAAGGTTATATTATATTTACCTTTCTCTCTCTGTGTTTATCTTTCCAACCATGGCTGGCCCCACATTCCATATATATGAGCATATATATATATTTATATAGGCTCAATGAATGTCAGTGTAGTTAAAATGAATAGTATATACATACATTTAAAAATCTACAAAAGGAAAAACTGTAATGTGTTTCTCCAATTCACTAAAAGTCCAAATTTTTATTTATTGATTTAAAATGCTAAAGGAAATTTTAATTTTTTTAAATTTATGTATCTTTATTTAAAAGTAAACTTTTCCAGTATTAGTCTTATTGTAATTCTTTTTTTTTAAATTTTTTATAAACATATAATATATTTTTATCCCCCGGGGTACAGGTATGTGAATCAACAGGTTTACCACTTCACAGCACTCACCATAGCACATAGATCAATGGAACAGACTAGAGAGCCCAGAAACAGACCCTCAACTCTATGGTCAACTACTCTTCGACAAAGCAGGAAAGAATGTCCAATGGAAAAAAGACAGCCTCTTCAATAAATGGTGTTGGGAAAATTGGACAGTCACATGCAGAAAAATGAAATTGGACCATTTCCTTATACCACACACAAAAATAGACTCAAAATGGATGAAGGACCTCAATGTGAGATGGATTCCTTAATCCATCAAAATCCTTGAGGAGAACACAGGCAGCAACTTCTTCGACCTCAGCCGCAGCAACATCTTCCTAGGAACATCTCCAAAGGCAAGGGAAGCAAGGGCAAAAATGAACTATTGGGATTTTATCAAGATCAAAAGCTTTTGCACAGCAAAGGAAACAGTTAACAAAACCAAAAGACAACTGACAGAATGGGAGAAGATATTTGCAAACAACATATCAGATAAAGGACTAGTGTCCAAAATCTATAAAGAACTTAGCAAACTCAACACCCAAAGAACAAATAATCCAATCAAGAAATGGGCAGAGGACATGAACAGACATTTCTGCAAAGAAGACATCCAGATGGCCCACAGACACATGAAAAAGTGCTCCATATCACTCGGTATCAGGGAAATACAAATTAAAACCACAATGAGATATCACCTCACACCAGTCAGAATGGCTAAAATTAACAAGTCAGGAAATGACAGATGCTGGCGAGGATGTGGAGAAAGGGGAACCCTCCTACACTGTTGGTGGGAATGCAAGCTGGTGCAGCCACTCTGGAAAACAGCATGGAGGTTCCTCAAAATGTTGGAAAAAAAAAACTACCCTATGACCCAGCAATTGCACTACTGGGTATTTACCCTAAAGATACAAACACAGTGATCCGAAGGGGCATGTGCACCCGAATGTTTATAGCAGCAATGTCCACAATAGCCAAACTATGGAAAGAACCTAGATGTACATCAACAGATGAATGGATCAAGAAGATGTGGTATATATACACAATGGAATACTATGCAGCCATCAAAAGAAATGAAATCTTGCCATTTGGGACGACGTGGATGGAACTAGAGGGTATCATGCTTAGCGAAATAAGTCTAGTGGAGGAGAAGAATAAATGAAGGAAATTTTAATTTTTATTTATTTTTTTAGTCATCTCTACACTCAACATGGGGCTCAAACTCAGGACCTTAAGATCAAGAGTCACATACACTTCTGACTGAGCTGGCCAGGCACCCCTCAAATTTAGTTTATTAAAAGGAGTTGAGGGGTGCCTGGCTGGCTTAGTGGGTTAAGTGTCTGCCTTCTGCTCGGGTTATGATCCCAGGGTCCTGGGATGGAGCCCTGTGTCAGGCTCCCTGCTCAGCGGGGAGCTTGTTTCTCCCTCTCCTCCCCACTTGTGGTCTCTCTCACTATCTCTGTCTCTCTCTCTCTCTCAAATAAATAAAATCTTAAAAATAAAGTAAGAAGGGTAGAGAGGTTCATTGCCTACAATCATCAACCACAAACTTGATTTTCCTATGGCACATTTGTAGGCAGCATGGAAGCTACTGAAGCTGCTGAAGAAACATTTTTGAATTAAAGCAATGTTCTTACGTTTTATTCAACTACAGTATGACTAACATTTCAATATTATTCATATCTGCTTATGTGAAAGTCATGGACAACTTGCCTCTATTATTAAGGCACCATAAGGCATAATTGTATCTAAATGATTCAGGATAAAACACACACCAAACTGTTTTGCTGAAATCAACTTATGTAGTTGAACAGTTATTGTGTACTATTAAACAGTTGGCACATTTCATATCTTTGGCATGTAAAAGCCAATTTGGGTTTAGACTTATGTCGTTTAAATGATGCCAATGTGTACTTCTCACCTTCTTAAATATATCAAAATTCCTCAGGATGCCAAACAAAATCTATCCTCTGGGAGTAAAATGTGCCAATAGCTTAATGGTACATGGAAGCATTACTAGAAAAACTTGAGAGGGGGGAAAAAGACTGTTTTCCCACTAACTGACTAAGGTCTCGTAAGTGAAAATGAACTATATATAGCTCTGGAAATTACCTGGTGAACTTTAGGCCAGATAGCCAAATCAGATAATTCAGTACAAATTTTAGAATGATGTTTATATAAATTCTTTTAACTTTATAGCCTCTAGGCATAAAGTTGGCTTTCTTAAAGCTTCTCTTGGCAACTGTGTTTGCTATTTTAAAGCTTGGGGGCAAAGCATGTCTTAGAATCTGGAAAGAAATATTTTCTTCATGTTCATTTTCAGAATTTGGGTAATGGTAGTAATGATTAAGGAAATGGGAACTCTATGATAAATATTTAGATGAATATGTGCTGTATGTTCAAATTAAATAAAAACATTTACATCAATCATGCAAATTATGGATTTGCTTGTGGTCTGCCAAGTATGTGCTTGTTTTGTATATAGAGAGTAGGAAGTTTAGCACGTAATGAATATAACCTAAGATATTTATAGATAAACATGTGGTATTTGAGTATCACTATGTGTAGGTATTTTTAACTTCTTTTTTTTTTTTTAAGATTTTATATATTTATTTGACACACAGAGATCATAAGTAGGCAGAGGGGCAGGCAGAGAAAGAGAGAGGGGGAAGCAGGCTCCTGCTGAACAGAGAGCCTGATGCAGGGCTCAATCCCAGAAACCTGGGATCATGACCTGAGCCCAAGGCAGAGGCTTTAACCCACTGAGCCACCTAGGCACCTCATATTTTGAACTTCTTTAAAAAAAAACCATGTAGGTTACACAGTTTTAAAATAACACAGCATGAACTTCAGCAAGAGATTCTATAAAATCAATCATTATTACTAAAATAAAAATTACTAGATTTCATTTAAAACAGAGTGGTTTGTCACTGTTAACAACACGGGACACCAAAAAGAAAGATTGGAGAAAGTATTGTGAACATAGTGTACCCAACAAGAAAACAATTTCTATGTGTCTACCATGAGAAAATCATTATTGAAGGAGCCCTGAGATAGAACAAGTCACAAATAAAAAAGTCAGCAAGTGCTAAAATGCAACAGTAAAGAAAAATTCCTGATTCCACAATAAATGTTAATTTCATATTTTTAAAAAATAAAAATATAAGCAGACAGTGAAAGCTGCATTTCCATGTAGTAAAGTCATATATATTTTTCCAGAAATCATCAGGCGTAGAGAATTTTAATTGTCTCACTATCCTTCCATCAATCATATCTTATTTAATGTAAACCTGTTCATCATGAGACTGTTCGTTTATAAGAAAAAAATAACTACACTTTTCTTTCTTTTTTTTATTGTGGCAAAAAAACTTGTAACATAAGATTTACCTTCCTGACAAAATTTTAAGTGTACAGTATAATACCATTAACTATAGGCATGTAACCATTGTGTAGATTTCTAGAACTTTTTCAACTTGTATGACTGAAAGTTTATGCTCATTAAGTAGCAGCTCCACATTTTCCTGCCTGTTAGCCCATGCCGGCCACCATTCTAGTACTTCGACGAGTCTGATTACTATAGATACCTTATTTAAGTGAAATCATGCAGTATTTGTGTTTCTGTGACTGGCTTAATTTTTTTTTTTAACTTTAATAAAAAAATTGTTTTTTGTCCCAACATGGGGCCTGAACCCACGACCCTGAGATCAAGACCATAGCTGAAATCAAGAGTCAGACTCTCAACTGAGCCACCTAGGCGTCCCCTACTTTTATTAGATATTTTTTTCATGGGTGACATTTCACACATTTCACTCCTAAAATAATTATCTATTACTTCATGTTACTTTTGCAGCACTTCTGTGAGAACCTCAAAGCCTGAGGAAATGGGCCTGTTATGTGTTTTTATGGCTAACTTATACATAGATACTAATTGTGGAAACAATCTGTTTAAGAGGCGGTGGCGCTTTTGGATTGTTAATGTGGTATGGTGCGGTATGGCCACTGAAATTGACAAGAGACATAATATAAAAATTCAAAATATGCTTCATCACTAGCTTTCTTAGGCTTTACAAATAAATAAGCACATTCTGAAATTAGCTGTAATTAGAACATTCTGTTTTACTGGTTAAAAAAATACTTTTGGATTTGATTTTCCTTTTAAGTTTGGTAGAGAATGAGAGCCAAGAATAACTTGAGATTCTTCCCTCTTTCTGATAAGACAATTCTATGTCTTTAATATAAATATAAATATAAATGAATAATTCTATAACTTCTTTCTATTTTTTAGGAAACAACTGAAATAGAAAACCCAACATACCTCCCTAAGATTCATGGTATTATTTATCAGTGGGGTACGGAAATCATATTGTACTCTTTCAATCTAACTTTAATTTTGGTTTCCAAACAACCTATATCTCTTTCGAGGTTAAAAGCACTGAAAGTACACAAGAACACTAAGGAAAATCTTAAAATTTCCTGAAATGCATTAGCCACCCTATTCATATACCAAATACCTTGTTTGTTTATGATGGTCTACATCATTAATCTAGATAAATAATTGTAGAAGTGAAGGGAGCTAGGTTTGCTGTGTTGTCCATTGCCCAGCAACCAAAGGTTACACTGTTTTTGCAGCAAGGCCCTGCGGCGGAAGATGGGGAGCTCCTGCAACATATGCCATTTGCTATCCCACTGATTCAGACAGGAGAAACCGAAGAACTCACGTTTACTCTTGGTCAACAGGGCGAGTTTGGGGTATTTATCTTTTAAAAAATGCACTTCCTTAAAAAGTTCTTGTTTGTCATAATTAGGTGATGGATACACAGAAGCTTTCGTAGAGTACCTGTATGTTTGAAATACTTAATTTTTGGACAAAAGTGTATATTCCCACTAAGTTAGTTGTATGCCTTAATTCTTTAAAATCCATTTTTTGACCTTTGAAAAAACACCTGTACCAGTAATAAGTGCTTGTAATCAATGAATAACCTATAAAACACAAAATAAAATATATATAAAGCAAAAACTAAAATTGTCCCTCCCTACTCTCAATTCCCTAGTTGCATTCTCTGAGGTAACTATCCTTCCTTTTAACAGATTATATATTCTTCTTTATTATTGAAAACACTTTCACAATGAGCAAATGTGTAACTATATATTTACAGCAAAATATATGAAATGAATTTTATAAATGGCATCAAAAATGTAATGAGAAAAATGATAAAATTGAATTTTTCCTCTTTATTACCCTAGTATTTGAACGTTATTAAAGATACAAAGCAGATGGCTTTTAAAAACTTATTTTGCCATTTTGCTATTATTGGAAGTAAAGTTTCTTTTATCATCTTTTGTCTAAAGGCTTTAAGAAATATCACAGCAATAAGCATGCTTGATTTAAAAGGATGGGCACCATTAGGCCCCTGGCTAGCTCAGTCAGTAGAGGGTGAGATTCTTGATCTTGGGGTCGTGAGCTTAAGCCTTATGTTGGGCGTAGAGCTTACTTAAAAAAAAAAAAACAACTTGGGGTGGTTCAGTGGGTTAAAGCCTCTGCCTTCGGCTCAGGTTATGATCCCAGGGTCATGGGATCGAGCCCCGCATAGGGCTCTCTGCTCAGCAGGGAGCCCACCTCCCCCCCCCCCCCCCCCGCCTGCCTCTCTGCCTACTTGTGACCTCTGTCTGTCAAATAAATAAATAAATAAAATCTTAAAAAAAAAACAAACGTAATGGGCACTGTTATTTTTGAGATAGATGAGACTGTTTAAGTGAAAAAATGCACTGGTCTATGAACTGAAGGTATTTCAGTAGATGTGTACTTGAAGCAACTATTCCGCATGCTCAGTGCTACATGGTATTTCTGCTAAGAGACATTTAAGATGTGTTCTGCCTGGCATTAACTTGCCCAATGACTGTGAGAAGCCACTAGCTGAGTCTCATCGTCTTTATCATTCAATTGGGTCTAAAGTCTGCCCTGAGCATTAGAGTTTACTAGACTTTGATATTCTTTAAGACACAGTGAAAGTGAAGGCAAGATAGACACATTCACTACATTCAACAACATTAATAACTGTGCGGAAGGGAGGGACCTCTGTCCAAAGATACGTGTGAACAGGAAGCTTTTGTGGCTATGCCTCCTGAGAAGTTTGGAATAATTTACAAAGGAAAAGTCCTCCTGACATTCAACAAAAGTGGTTATTTTATCTTTTATTCTTTAAGGAGGAGTGCTTTATTAGAAAGAACAAGCGACCTGATTCTCTCAAGCACTGGTTCCATCATAAACTAGCCAGCCTGAGCCAATAAATTGCCATCTTTAAAGTCTCAAATTTCTTTGTGTACAAAGTATAATTATTATCTGCCTTGCTTTCATAATTCAACAAATTTTTATTTAGCATTTATTTAACAATACAATGAACGAGGGTATTTTTGTCTTGTTATTCTCTGCACAAAATCCTTGTTTTACATGCGCTCACTTTAAAAGGGATAAGGTACTCTCAGAATAAAGCTCTTCTTCTTCTGAGTCCAAGCTGAGGACACAGATACTGATGTATATATGTCTCTTAAGGCCACAGAAGTCAATCCCCAAAATTATAGAATTGAAGCAACTCATTCTTGGTCTTAGGATACAAAGGAATGTTTCATTTTGAATATGAAACAAGGTCAAGCCTCAAAGGATATAGCTCAAGCTTGGGAGAGTCCAAGACATATTTTCCACTCAGAAATTGAATTTATCATAAATTATGCTTTTGTTTTTTGTTTACTAAATAAAATTACAATATTAATGTGCAAATCACCATGGTAGTGAATATATAACATAAGAACATGGTGCAGTGGTTCTCAAAATGTTTTTTTCTGTATGATATGAGTCATAAAAAAGGGGGTCTTTAACTTTATTTATTTATTTATTTAAAAATTTTATTTATTTATTTGACAGACAGAGATCACAAGTAGGCAGAGAGACAGGCAGAGAGAGAGAAAGGAGGAAGCAGGCTCCCCGCTGAGCAGAGAGTCTGATGAGGGACTCGATCCCAGGACCCTGAGATCATCACCTGAGCTGAAGGCAGGCAGAGGCTTTAACCCACTGAGCCACCCAGGTGCCCCCAAAAAAGGGTTGCTATAATCAAACAACTTTGGCAAATGCTATACTAAAGTAAGTAAATATATATATATATATGTATATATATATATATATATTTGTAAGTTAAGTAAGTAAGTAAGTAAATAAATATATATATATATTCCCCCCTCCCCACCTTTTTAGGATTGCTGTTACTTTAACTGTGAATCCCTAAGTACTATGCTGAGTTTCCTCAGCTCATTTGACAGAGAATGCTCTGCTGACTTGGTGCATCTGACAGGAACAGCGGCATGCAGAATGTATTTTGGACATGCTGGCATATCCCAGCCTATAAGGTTAGTCATCAAAAATCACAAATGATTCCAATATTGCTTAAATTTCCCTTTTCTACCTGCTCCCCTGCACTGCCCTCCCCACCGCAGTTCTTCCTTTTCAATTGTTAAAGTAACCCTTTCTGGTCTCCTCTCTTTCACTCCATTCTGAACGTCACCTAACAATCAACTTCCTCAAATTTGCCATTTTCAACAGGCCACTTTCTTTGCTGACAAGCCTTTCTACTGTGCCCAGATTTAGATTTCTTAATCATGTCTTCAATAAAACCCCTTCATCTGATATTCCCAACCTGCTTTTCTGATCTGACATCCTGTTTTCCTGCTACCAAAAATTTATTTACTTTCTCCCAAGTCCGCTCTCCAGTTTTCCATATCTCAACCTCTGTTCATGTGTTCCTGTGGCTGAAATAACCTTTTTCAATTCTTTCCATTTTGTCAAAGTCTTTTTGATATCCTATCCTCTTTTGCTAGGCCTTTTCTTAGAATCTTAGCCTTATTTGAAAGGGCAAAGGAATGAACATTTATCTAATTTTTACTGTGTGCCAAGGATTTCTCAAGGACTTTGCTGTGCATTAAAAATTGCTCCTTCTATCAGCATAATTGTATCAGCACGGTGAGAGTACTTTTGCCATTGCTTGACAGGATGGATCCCTCATTGACCAAGGGAGGCCTAAAGAACTCCTTAGCAATGGGGCCCAGACACTTCCCAAGCCCAATGGTAGCAAAATGTACTACACCCATCACCTCAACCTCCATATAAGACGTTTGAGAAAAAGAGGCTAAGAGTTATGGGGCCACCGGTCTTCGTGGGAAATACAGTGCTTACAGTGAGAGGAGATTCTACTCTGTGAAGCTAGTTCAAAGGTGCCGGAGACTAACTCCAAGAGACTCGAAGAGACTGACTCAAACACTGGCTGTAAAAGGAAAAGACCGGCATTTTATTCCCCACTGGACATCTGTTTAGGTAGAGAACGTGTTAATCTGTCCCTGGGCCTACACAAGCAAGGCAGAAAGAACTAGAGAGGAATGGCAGGCAGAGAGAGAGGGGCACTGGGGGAGCCCCCTGCATTGCCAGGCATTGGCCTGGTGAGGATACAGGAGAGTCCTGTGGGACATGTGGCAGGTACTTCAGTCAGCTTGCCAGGGCTCTACCCAAGATGATGACCCGCTTGGTAAGGGAAATCTATCAGCAGGAGGCTGATGAGGCATACCACTGTGGGCCTAAGAGGCAGGGGCACAAACGCTGTCTTCTGACATCAGAAAACAATATGGTGTAGACACCCTTCCCGGGTCCTCTGAAACACTCATATATCTAGCCCTTAAGGGGAACAGCACTTGGAGGCCTGCCTCTGAGGTAATCAGGAACGTAGTCATAATCAACAGAGGATTGGAAGAGTGGCCAGCTGTATAAAGAAACACACACTCTGTTACCACTCCGTTTTCCCTGGTCCTACAAATTGGAGGACCTGGGCCTTACAAATAGGAGAGCCAGAATCTTCGTAACCAGACTCTGCTCTCCAATCCCTTCAATCCCTCCAACAGTGAAGATCCCAGTTCAGGCTTGCATTGAGTAAAGGGCAGACAACATTTTGAACTGCATTTGAGGTTAAAGTTTCACACAATGATAAATTTTAATAATAAGTGACCCCAAAGTTGTTAAATATGACAAAGATATATTTAAGGAAAAGATTTGAGAGTTGGAAGCCACGATGATAACAAATAAAAGTGATTAATGTGTATACCTCCTGAGTTGAGATTCCTCAATAAACTGGTTAAATAAACAGACTGGCTTTGACTCTTACTCCATATATATGCGTATTATACTCAGAATAAGAGAAAGCAGAGGAAGTGACCATTATGCCTCTGGCTTTGTTACTTTCAAATTTTACAAATGAAGTTAATGAGGGTTATTAGAATGTATCTTGTTGGCAATTTGAAAGCACAGGTGTCAAGGTATTACACTGCATATTATCTTTGAATTCCCCTGTTTTGGAGAGATGGGTTAGATAAGCTGACCTAGCAATTCCTCTCCATTATAATTAGTCAAGATTTTATAATAACCATTTTAATTAAAATATAATAGTAATTATGATTACAATGAAACGGTTGTAGTCAACATTAGTATTTTACACAAAGAAACAAGAAATCGCTTTTGATAAGGGAGACAAAAAGAAAATAAGGTCAGCATTATAGTAGATATTGGTTGACACTCCCTTTTTCTCTGCTTCATACTTTCTCCCTAGTCCAGCTTTCTCAAGGAGAGGTCTAAGCGTGTACCAAAAATACAACAGAGGTGTCTGGTAGCTTCCTTTCCACTTCCTTGTCCGGAACAAAAAGGTCTAAGGCCCAGCTCTGTCATTAATTAGCTGCATAAGCTTGGACAGGGTAATACGGAGTGAAGGTTAGAGGAGACGTCTGCAGAAGGTTGCAGTTCTAGGAGTATCCACAAATCCTCTCTAGTTTCTATTTAATCTCTCCAGTCCTTTGACATTACTTCATAAGAAATCTATTTATTTGCTAGTTCCTTTTGATGCTTTCACTAGATCAAGCCAATCACCTACTATAAACAAGTACTAAGGTATCTACAATCAGTCAGGGTCTTATCTTCTATAAATCTGCTTTAAGACAAAGCCTCCAACACCGCACAGTGATTTGCTTTGTCAGTGAATGTCTCAGTTATTCATTCCTCTTTTAGTTCTGCAATGAGGATCTCTGGGAGTCAGACTGCCTGGGTTTGAATCCTCACTGTGCCTGTTACTAGAGTGACCTTGGACACCAGTAACTTTATCTGTAAAATGTAGGTAACAATGGCACATACTTCATAAGATCTTTTGAGGATTAATGAATTAATACGTGAACAGTGTCTGGCATATCAGATATTAGCCATTATCTTATTATTTTATAATGAGTAGTTTGGGTTTAGCCTGTAGTTTCATGGGTATTACATAGAAGGGTCCAGCGCTTGGGGTTTAATGTGCTGTGACTGCTCTCTTTAAATTCTTTTTTTTTTTTTTAAGATTTTATTTATTTATTGGACAGACAGAGATCACAAGTAGGCAGAGAGGCAGGCAGAGAGAGAGAGAGAGAGAGAGAGAGAGGAGGAAGCAGGATCCTGCTGAGCAGAGAGCCCGATGTGGGGCTTGATCCCAGGACTCTGGGATCATGACCTGAGCCGAAGGCAGAGGCTTTAACCCACTGAGCCACCTAGGCACCCCTTGAAATTCTTAATAACTGTTTCTGTAGATCTGTGTTCTAAACATGGGAGTCTGATTGGACAGTGAGGTATTGAGGGGAGGGGGGTTGGCTACTGTATAGTTCCCTCCTCCTGGCCTCCCAGGATGGGTTTTCTACTGCTGCTCTGCCATTACCTGGTGCTTAAGCCTCTACCAGCCTTGTCCTCCCTGCCCTCCCTTCTTAGTGCATGTTGTTCTCTGCCCCTTTCAGGACCTGGGTATGGTTGTGGGAAGGGTCACGTGGGCATGCATCTTGAAGTAGAGCATGGGGGCAGCTGTCTTGCCTAGGGCTGGCAGTATCACAGAGCATTTGGTGGGCACTGGACAGGGGCAAGCTTCTTGTCCAGTTATGATCCACTTGCCTGCCATGTTCCAGTGTGGAGGGTGCGATACTCAACCAGTCATGGGTTGGGCAGTGAGGCTGTAGGAAAGGGAGATGCCTGGCTTCACTTCCCTACTTCTGGCCAAGGCTAGGCATATTGGTCTGGTGGCTAGCAGGAGGGGAAACATGACATCTGATGGGCTGCGTGTGCCCCCCCCCTTCCTCCTTCAAGTCACAGGGAGAAACCCCGGGGCATGTGAGAGTCTGTGCTCTGAGAGTACCCAAGTGCCCGAAGGAGCATGACCGAAATTAACAAATAAAAACATCGCTGCAGGTTGAGACAGTATCATGGAAGAATGGGAAAACTTCATATTTCAGTACTTTTAATGGCACTTTTTCTAGTTTTTTGAACAAGGGGACCTATACCTTCATTTTTACTGGGCTCTACAAATTATGCTACCTTGTAGGCCTGCCTACAAGACTTACTTTCTTCCACAGAAAGCTTTTATTTATTTATTTAAAAGATGATACTTATTTACTTATTTGAGAGAGAGAAAGAAAGTGAGTGAGAGAGAGGAAGCAGGGGGAGGGGCAGAGAGATAATGTCAAACAGATTCCATACTGAGTGTGGAGCCCAATGTGGTGCTTGATCTTACGACCCTCAGATCATGACCTGAGTTAAAATCCAGAGTCAGACACTTAATTCAATGAGCCACCCAGGCGCCCCCAAAGAAAGCTTTAAAACAGGCACTTTTACTAGGCATTATCTTTGAGCAGTCATAGATAATGTAATTAAACTATGGGAATATAAACAATGATAATCTTAAACATCATATATCAATTTTATTTTATTTTTTAAAAGATTTTATTTGTTTATTTGTTGGGGGGGGGAAGTGAGAGAGAATGAACAAACAGAAGGAGCAGCAGGCTCCCTGCTGAGTAAAGAGCCCGATGCAGAGTTGGATTCTAGGACCCCGGAATCATGACCTGAGCCAAAGGTAGTCACTAACTAACTGAGTCACCCAGGTGTAACTCATATATGAATTTTAAAGTGAATGGCTCTAATTTTAAAATATTCATACTAACTCAATATTTTTAAGATTACCATGCTTTCCAACCTGTATACTAGAAATCAAGTACTGCTCCCTTTCTGAATTTTCAAATCTTAATGATTAGCTTTCTGGACAAAAGAATAGACGGTGGATACAAACAACAAAAACAAATATTTTAAAAGTTTTTTGTGGGAAGTCTTCTCTTCCTTTCAATGGCCGATCTGGATAAGTGTGCTCTTTATCTAAGCAACATTTCAGATACTTAAATATTTGAAATACAGTGTGTGTTTATATTATGCTAATGAAATAAACTACAGTTAAATTATAATTCTACCCCAAATTTGAATCAATAATACACTAAGGAGCAACAATCTATTACGAAAGCTGTTGACAATAAGAGAGTGTATCAGGCTGAGGCGGGGCTATAACAGAAGTGAGGAAGGCAAGGGAGATCATAGTGATTAGTCAGGGAGCAAGTAGTAAAGGTGAACTTAGCCTCAGAACAGCTGATAAGTGATTGCCAATTATTTAAATCATCAAGACTGAAAGAGTAAGCCTGATAAAAGCAAGAAAAATAAAATCAGTAGTGCCATGGATCCAATGAATTGTAGTTAAGTCAACATTCTGGTGTTTTCATTTCAATATTATTCTCAATCGAACCATTTCATCTGAGAAATGATTTGCTCACTTATATTTTCTGATTGATTAATGTCCCCAGGGTGCTGCCAAATTAGAATTTGCTACCCCAAATATTCCCCACAACAAGACTTGCCACTGGTTCAAAAGTACGCTGAATGAAAGAAGGCCCATCCAGATTCCAGCTGAGCAGTCGGGAAGCATCATCATGGGTTGAATGGAAAATCAGGAGTTGAATGCAGTTTTAGAAAACAGATTTTTTTTTTCAAAAAAGTGCCAAAACAGTTAAAAATTCTAGCAAACCAAAAGCAGTGTTGTGGTACAGTATTAATTACATGCGTGCCTATAACCTATAATACAGGTCATAATCTTATAATTTTCTGTTTCTTTTCATGGCAACAGGTTAATAGCCACAAGGAAAGTCTTGCACACCAAGATCAAAAGGAACCTATTGGCATAAGGCATCTTGGCATCAGCCTAGATTTGCACATGCTGACATGTCAGAGTCTTGAAACAGAAACTTCAGAACTTCCTCATGAATGCTGAAGGGAAGTCATTGACTTCATACGAGCTCAAAAGTACATCTTTCCAGGGATAGCATTCAACCACACAAACAACAACACTGGGCAAAGCCTGGATATGTACTTGGAAGTGAAAGTCCGAAGCAGAACAAAATATGAGTCAGCTCCCCAAGCTGCCAAGTTTCATATAAGAACTCAAAACTAAATACAAAATAGGGAGTCACAAGCATATTGAATAGCAAATTTGACTGATGGGGCCGCTTCAGCATTAGCAATAGCCCCCATTCCTGTACCGTGATCATAAACTCCCCTGGCCTGGCTTCTCAGGTTGGGCACGAGAGCCAGGGGAACATGATTTCATTCCATCTGGTCCTTGGCACTTACCTTCCTTTTGCTTTATCTTGCAGTGCGAATCTGCTCATGCCCTGATGTCCTCTCCAACTTTTCTTCCTAGTTATGGTGCCTAATGTTTCTTAAGTGCAAGGGTTCTACCCAGCATGTCAAGCACCAGTCACTGATGGACACATAAGAAGGGCATTTTAAAAGTTTAGTCGTTCTGTTGATTGGTTTCTGTTGATCAGTCAGTACTAGCCTCTGAAGGTATTAAATGTTTCAGCGCGTACAAATTTTACCACAGGACTTACAGAATTCCAAAGTTTTATTATGTCTTACCAGCTATTCCCGTGCTTAGCAACTGAAAGACACTTTCATTCCTTTTATCTTTTTTTTTTTTTTTGGCCTGACTGGAGCTCAAGAGTGCTGGAGTGTATGCCTGCGTCAGCGGGTTACCACTTCAGTACAATTCAAGCAAACCAATTTGAAAAAGTGCCAAACTATTTTGGGACTGGGCAGACAATAGTGACCCTTCATGATTCCATGAATAATGTAAACAGGGAACATATTGCTGAGGTCAAAGAAAAGGAAAAAAATTAAAAGTAATTGCCTTGAGAGAAAAAAGAGGTGTAAGATTTTAGTGAGGCAAACAGCATTCAAGACGGAGAGCATACTCTGTTTGTTTACACATTAAGGGTAGAGTTTTAGTTTTTCTAGTGGCAAAATTCTGTTAACTGTAATAACTTCTCTTGAAAGGATAGTCTCTTCCATAAATGGTGCTGGAAAAACCAGAGAGCCACATGGAAAATAATGAAACTGGACCCTTATCTTATACCATACACATAAATCAACTCAAAATGGATTAAAGACTTGAAACCATAAAACTCCTAAAAGGAAACAGGGGTGAGCTCCTTAATATGAGTCTCAGCAATGATTTTTTTGGATTTGACATTAAAAGCAAGAGCAACAAAAGCAAAAATGAGTAAGTGGGAACTACATCAAACTAACAAGCTTCTGCACAGCAAAAGAAACTATGAATATAATGAAAAGACAACCTATGGAAAGGGAGAAAACGTTTGCAAATCATATATCTGATAAAGGCACCCATACACAGAGAAAGGGATGGTTTGCCTTGTGTTAAAAAAAAAAAAAACCTACCCTATGATCCAGGAATTTTATTTCTGGGTATATATCCATAGGAAACGAAATCACTATCTACAAGAGATATCAGCGCCCCCTCATTTAAGCCTGCAACAGTATTTACAATAGCCAAGACATGGAAGCAACCTAATAGTTCATTGACAGATGAACAGATAAAGAAAATGAGGTATATAGATAACACACACACACACACACACACACACACACACACACACACACAATGTAGTAGTACTCAGCCATAAAAAAGAGGAAATCTTGCCATTTGTGACAAGCTGGATGGACCTTATAGGCATTATGCTAATGAAATAAGTCATACAGAGAAAGGCAAATACTGTTTGATTTCATTTATACATGGAATCCAAAAAATTGAACTCATAGGAACAGAAAAGATTGCCGGGGGTGGGGTGGTGGTGGTGGGAAGGGAATGAATGAAGGTAGTCAAAAGGTACAACCTTCCAGTTATAAAAGAAATAAATACTGGGGATTTGATGTACGGCATGGTTGCTATGGCTAATAATACTGTATTGTATCTTTGAAAGTTGCTAAGAGATTAAATCTTAAATGTTCTCAGCACACGAAAAAATAATGTCGTAACTGAGACAATAGATGTTAATGAAAATAACTGTGGTAATCATTTTCAAGTACATACATATATCAAATACTGTAGTACATCTTAATACAATGTTATGTGTCAATTATATCTTAATAAAACCAGGAATAAAAGAAATATGTAATTTTTTAAAAAAGATTTTACTTATTCACTTGACAGATCACAAGTAGGCAGAGAGGCAGGCAGAGAGAGAGGGGGAAGCAGGCTCCCCACTGAGCAGAGCCCAATGCGGGGCTCGATCCCAGGACCCTGAGATCATGACCTGAGCTGAAGGCAGAGGCTTAACCCACTGAGCCACCCAGGTGCCCCAAGAAATATGTAAATTTTGTTTAGCAGTTCTATCTGCAAACAGAAAATATCTTGTGGGGTGCCTGGGTGGCTCAGTTGGTTAAGTGGCTGCCTTTGGCTCAGGTCATGACCCCAGGGTCCTGGGATCAAAGCCCAGCACTGGGTCTCCTGTTCAGTGGAGAGCCTGCTTCTCCCTCTCCCTCTCTCTGCTGCTTTGCCTACTTGTGCTCTCTTTGTCAAAATAAATAGTTTCTAAAAAGAAAGAAAGAAAATACCTTGTAAGATATCATTTCAGGTGTTTAATGAAGTTCTACATTTAGGTAGGTAAACATTTAAAAACAAACAAACAATGCTGTTCTAAGAATTGCATATTTGTCAGTTATGGCCACCGGCTGGATAGTAATGCTAGTTGCCTATGTTAGGGAATAAATACAGCATAAGCAAACATGTTCAGAAAAAGGATTTTAGTTGACCCTGAGCTCAATATGAGTCAACTATGGATGGCTTACCTAAAAAACCGATACATTCCCAGAAGCACTATCCTAGTGCCGTGGACTCATTTGGCAATGTGATGGAGTCTATGAACTCCTCTTCAGAATAATGTTTTTAAATGTATAAAATGGAATACACTGGATTATAAAGAAACAGACTGCACTGAAATGGTATCAAATAATAAGCTCATTTCTGATATAGTAATACCTGTACTTTTTTTTTTTTAAAGATTTTTATTTATTTGACAGGCAGAGATCACAAGAAGGCAGAGAGGCAGGCAGAGAGAGAGAGAGAGAGAGGGAAGCAGGCTCCCTGCTGAGCAGAGAACCTGATGTGGGACTCGATCCCAGGACCCTGAGATCATGACCTGAGCTGAAGGCAGCGGCTTAACCCACTGAGCCACCCAGGCGCCCAATACCTGTACTTTTTCAATTAACTATTAAATAGTAAGAATAGCAGTAGGCCCAATACACACACACACACACACACACACACACACACAAAGGAGATGAATATAAATGTTATTTTGAGATACATGTATAGTTATAATCTTCTAATGCTAATTGTAGTTTATTGCCTATATTCATAATTAAGAAAATACTAAATTTTAGTGGGAGGTTAAGAAAATAAAGATGTAGATTCCCTTCCATGTTTTTGGAACACCTAAATTCTACCCATGAATTCCTTGTTCTTAAATTCCTTCAGTATAAAACACATTTACTAATGATCCCATGGGCTTAGGGCATTTGGCCTCCTCATTCCCTCTTTCCCTTCTTCCCTACTGCTTACTTGACAAGTTGGGGAGAAAGGCCGGAACAAAGGAGGCATGACACGTCAGGCTGGGGGCAGTTTTTTATGTCCAGAATTGTCTACCACCTTCTCACCAGTCAATAAAATCCCAGCCATTATCCCAGGTCTAGTTTAAATACTACTTTCTGGAGTAAGGTGGTACAATCCACAATGACTTCTCCTCTCTCTGATTTCCTACTGTACTTAGAAGTCAGTTCACCTCATTTTAGAACTGAATTAGTCTCTACTTCATCCACCATCAGTTTTGTCTCTTTGCCTAGCCAGGGAGGTTGGGAGAAATTAAGAGTGTTTGCTGTTTTGTATAAGCTAAGGCATACAGCTCAGAACATTGTAGGCATGTTGTATCCTCATACAATGTCCATCCTACGATGGTATCCAGCTATCCAGCTGCACACATCACTTACGGCTATGAGAAACTGAGACCACATGTTCTTTACTGTTGGGTCACCCACAATGGATGACTGAGGATAGGCTCTATCATGTGTGTCCTTGAACTGATAACACATATGTGGCACTTACATGTGCCAGATACTCATCTAAGCATTTTGCATATTCATTTAATCCTTTCATTTAGCTCCATGATGTAGGTAGTATATCGATCCCTATTATACAAATGAGGAACCTGAGGAACAGGCAATTAGTGAAGAGATGGAATTTGAAACTGGGCATTTTTTCTTTCCAGAGCTAGAGCACTTACCCACTAAGTTGCATGGCTCCTCATGACATATGTAAGTACAAGGAATCCTTGTATATACCTGCAAGTTTAACGTGAAACCACTCATCTTGTAATTAGGCTTTCTTCCACTGAACTCCCATATCCCTTGACTGGGCTATCATTAACTCAGGCCTTGTACTGTTAGAATTTTATGACAATAATCACAGCTACTATTTACTGAGTATCTGCTATATGCCAGAACCGGCGCTAAGTGATTTCATGTATACTTAATCTCTGTAACAACCTTATGAGGCAGGGAAGGATAGCGAGGCTCACATATAGTAAAAGATTACGTAGTAGAAGAACAAGGATTCTAAATCAAGGCTTTCTTAATCTTCGCTTAAAACACGATGTTACACGACTTCTCTGTGGATTTTGCCTTATTTCTACAACTGGATTTAAATTCCTTAAAGGCAGGGATTACATTTCATACTTGCTTGTTGAATGCCTTAGTCTGAACAAAACATTTCTTGATTGATAGGCACAATTCAGATTTCACAGAATTTAGCATGGGCATGTAGGATGAAAACTTTGGGATCTCCCATTAACTGTGTCTTTTGGAATACCTACAGTGATCCGGCTTCAGCTTGCTTATCATTAAAAGAGGGAAATATACTTAATCTTAAGAGTGTTTGAAGATTAAAAGGCAGTAATATCTGTAAAACATTGTCTGCCACATAGCAGGTATTCAAAAGAAAAAAAAAAAGCAAGTTTTTTACTCCTTTCTTTGAAACACAATTTTTGGTCATGTCTACAATGACTCATTTTAGCATGTGATTTTGTAAAAATGCCAATCTTTGGTTGTGCGCTTGTTGAGATTTGTAGTACTGAGTCTAATTTATCTTTTTTCTTTTCCTCAAAATCAGCTAAAATGATAAATATTAGTTTATCTTAAATCAGAAAGGATTCCTTTCTGAGCCAACGAAGTAGTTCTGGTTATATGGTCCATCAAAGTGGTTACTGTGAGCCAATATGAAAGAAATGTATGAAAGGCAAAGATGTCCTCAAAGATGTCCACATCCTCATCCCTGGAACCTGTCATATGTTACTTTACACAGCAAAGGGCAATGAAGGTTACAGATGGAATTAAGGTTGCTCATCAGCTGACCCAAAAATGGGGAAATTCTCCAGCTTTATTCCAGTGGGCACAATGTAATCACAAGGATCCTTGAAAGTGGTATAGAGAGAGCCACAGAATTGCAGTGTAAAAAGGATTCTGTCTGACCCAGCTAGCTTTGAAGATGGAGAAATGGGGTCAGAGCCAAGGAATGTAGGCAGCCTCTAGGACCTAAAAGGCAAGGAAATGGATTCTCCCCTAGAGTCTCCAGAAGGGACTCAGCTCTGCTGACTCCTTGTTTTTAGCCCTGTAAGACTCATTCTGGATTTCTGGGCTCCATGACTGTAAGACAGTGAATCTGTGTTGTTTGAGCTGCTAAATTTGTGGCCATTTGTTACACTAGCAATGGGAAACTAATACTGTATGCAAATAATACCACACATTTGGAACTATGCAAAAACAAATATGTCTTTTTTTTTTTTTTTTTAAAGTAAGCTCTACTCATGACCATGAGATGGTGAGTTGCATGCTCTACTGGCTGAGCCAGCCGGGTGCCCTATAAATTGTGGTCTTAAACAAATTTCAAGGAACTACATGAATAGTAACAGTGATATTTCTCTTGATTGTATAGGTACAGAAGTCAAGTAAAATGCAATATAGTAAAATTTATCCTTAGAGATTCATTAATAACATTTATTTTAATTAGCTGGATTAGAGATGAACACTTTTTACCTTTGCAATACATTCTTTAGTAACTAGATATGTCTTTCTACTTGTGCACATGATAAGAGAAAAATGAAAAAAAAAAAAAGGATTTTAATTGTAATAGGAGAGATTTTTCCTTGGGAAAAGAGAAGGTATTTTTGATAATATCACTCCCAAACCTAAATTACATCTTTGGCTAATTTGTACTAAATGTATTGCCTGGCTCTCAAATCCCCTATGTTACCAAACTTAACTACTTTTACAAACATGAAACTTCTGCTCAAATCATGCCAGTCTTTTCTATGCTATCACAGACTCTGCTCATTCCTTTTTTAAAATGTAGTTTCTTTTCCTTATATTTTGTTAAGATTTTATTTATGAGGGAGAGAGAGAGGAAGCACGAATGAGGGTGGGGAGGAACAGAGAGACAAGGAGAGGCAGACTAGCCACTGAGCAGGAAATCCAACATGGGGCTCGATCCCAGGACCCTCAAATCATGACCTGAGCCAAAGGCAGACACTTAAGCAACCAAGCCACCCATGCATCCCACTTTGCACATCCTAAGTCTCTTTTTATGGCATCTCTACTCTACCTGGAATGTTCTTCTTTTCTGCCCTTTCAACAGAGACTAATGTGTTCTAAGCATTTATAGCACAATGTTCTCTAACTGTACTTTAGCCTCTATTGTGCATTATTCTCTTATCATTTGCATGTTATTCATTATTACTTCAGGTTTATTTGTTTTATTTCCCTGTCAAGTCCTTGATGATTGATACTGGATTATGGGTACATAAGATTCATTATATTTGTCTCTATGTTGTATATGTTAGAAGCTTTTTATAATAAAAAGTTAAAAACAAACAAACAAAACAAAACTAGGGAGACTCCCTTGTATCACTAAAGCATTCTTTCAATTTCTAGGTTTCTCCTTCCCTAGCACCATATGGTTGGTAGAACTGGTTTGCCACTAAGGCTATACCACTTTTGGCTGAAGAAACATGATGTAAAAGAAAGGTATGATACCATGCCCAGAGGCTCATGGCCTTATCCAACATAAGAGCAGATTTCTGTAAGCTGGTGTCCATTATTCACGATAACACTTCACTATTGCTTGGTAGAGAACAGTTTTAATTGTTTATATAATCTTTGCAACCTCTGCTTCAATGTTATTGATGCAGGATTCCTTGTTAGCATTCTGGAAAGAAATGATGGAGGCAGAAGGTTTTCATCAACACTTAATAAAGAAAAAGTTAGAATCAACAGTAAAACTTACTATTGCTAGTTTATACTATGAAGTATTAACAACACAAAATGTTAATTAATTTCTAATTCTCTATTCTATTATTTAGATTTCATGAAGGTTGATTGGACTTGATCCATCATTTTACGGAAAATTAATTATTTCAAATACATGCACCACTTTATGCAACCTGCCTGATTTGCATTGAGGAAAATTCAGCAGAAGTAATTGAGGCACAAGCAAATACTGGCACTGACTGAACTCAATTTTCATTCCAAATTTCTGCAAAATCCCAAGGCACAACAATATCAGATGCAAGGGGGAAAACAAACAAAAGCAATGTGAAAAGGGAACATGAAGAGAGAATATTACAAGAATCAGAGAACAAAGGGATTGCAAAACTATCTTAGTGCCGTAGATGAGCAGTGAGGGCTTCATTCAGGCAAGGTGGAATAAGATATCATATGGCATCCTGACAATTGATGTCTTCATTTAAATGTAAGAATTTACATTCTAATTAGAAAGAATTTACATCTTAATCAGAGGCAGCTGTATTATCTTGTTACTGTTTTTTTCAAAGGTAATGAACTAAAGTACTGCTGTGCTTTTTCAACCAGAAACTAAATAGACAGCATCCAGTGTTATTTTATGGCTTACCTGCTGTAAGCTGTTATTAATATTTTCAAAGATTAAATTTCTAACCCAAATCTTTTAAAAATGAAAATTGTATTTGACATCACAAGAATAGTATGATAAGGACTTAAAGTGTTTAAACAAATCCCTTTCTAACTTGTATTTTAAACATACTTATTTATCAAGCTCATAGAAGCCTCTTATGATTTATTAATATAATATTGTTTTCATTTGGGAGGATGTAGAAAAGCTACTAAAGCAGATATGCCTCATATTCTGGTGAAACCCTGTTGTTCCTAAAGTTACATTTGGTTGTAAGAGAGGATTTAATATAAAACTTGACCTTATTAAGATCATTTAAAGCATATTCTTTTTCTTTCTGTGATGTTTAACAAGGACAAATAACAAACAAACATGTATAACATGATACTATTTTGCTTGTTTTATGCTATTTTGTTACTATCACATTAATAACATTTAAAAATTTAAAACTGTAATGCTTCACAAATATACACAATTCTGACGGTGTCCAGGATTGCCCTAGTTAGTGAAATGAAAGAAAAGAATGCATTCAAATTCATACTGTTCTATTCTAGGTTGTTTATAATGATGGTAGCTAGACTTGGGTCTTGGTAGTTGGTGATATCTTTGCAAAATCAAGCCCATCATTCATATGAGAATCAGCATGAGCTCACTGACCCATGGTTTAGAAGAAATTGGGCTTGGCCTAAAAGAAATCAAGCAGGAGAAAATTACAAGTGTTAATAAAAATGTAAAATGCCACCTTTGTCCCTAGCACCATGCATCTTTAGGTTATTGATCCTTATTTTCATCAGCTGCATCATTAATACAAAGTTGTAGGATGGACCAATTTTTAATATGCAGGTTTATGATTTAATTCATTATGTAATATAATTTTTTATTCAAATGAAGGGTAAGACAAATAATAAAAAGACTAAAGCTGTATCTGCTGTTTTAATACAAATGAATAACAGTTAATTTGGTCAAAATATTTGATTTAATAAGTTACAGAGTCTAAAATAATTCTGAGGTATAGATTTCTCTTTACCAATTTCTCTTATACCAATTTCCTAGATCCATGCTATAAAAAAATAAATCACATACAAATGTGCTATCTTTTAAGAAAATAACAATAATCTCAGGTAGATAAAAAATTATGAGATTAATTTTAAGGTGGCGTTTTCCTGACCTAGGCCACTCTGATGACAAAGAAGGGATAATTATTAGTTCACTGGTGCTTTTTCTTGTATCCCACTAAAGACAATTTATAGACGAAATGATTCAGATGGGCCTGATTGAATTACTGGCTCTGAAAGATGGCTTTATACTGCTGTCAGAAATCGTCAGCCCACTTCTGAAAGGTTGATTTGTCTATGGCTCTTCTGATGATTTGTTATAAGGGTACATAATGCCACATAGTATACACAGAGCCTTCACTTTCAAAAGTATCCCAGATAAGTTTTCGATCATCCCTAGGTTCTATGGAACCTGTCTGCTTTTTCATAAGGAGCATCTAAAAATAAAGCACATTTTGCTTTTTACACCGATTATGGTCCAGTGCGATATCATAGACTTCGAGTTACAGTATACCAAAGTGTTGTATCTATTTTCACCAGTTCTCCACCTGCCTCTGTGTTTCCTCTAACTATAAATATTCACATCCAATCTAAAAGAGCATAATAAAACATAATATGGGACTCCTCTTGCTCTGTCTCCTGTTTTTGTTATTGCTCTGGGCTTGGATACCAGAAGTTTGCTGAAGTAGACTCCTGGCATGTCATTGCCTCTCTAATTCTTCCTTCGTGGAATGGACAGCCTAAGGTCACATGTTCTAGTCTCCCCTATTTTACTGTAAGCTCTCTCAGTTACATGGTATATCACAAGCACGGATTCTAATCCTGATTCTGTCACTATCTGGGACTTACTTTTCTCATTTGTAAAAAGGTGTGAAAAATTTATTTCAATTGTCTCTTTTCCTCTAAAATTAAATGACTCTGTTCTTACTCATTGTGTGTACATAGTGGGTTTTAGTTATTTCATGCCCATTAACCTATCACTCTTCTTCAGCCCCCACTGCCTATTGCTGTCCAACCAAATCCCGCTCCTTTCTCAAGATCCCTTTCAAATCTCATCTTTTTCATGATGCTGCTTTGCTAATAATGCTGGCCAACAATAATTCCCTTCTTTCTAATTTGTACATTCAATAAATATTGGTTGAGTGTCTACTCTGTATTAGGGTGCTGGGGGTGCAAGGAGAAACACAACCCTTGCATTAAAAGGGCTTATCACGTAGGAAGGTAAGAAGCTAATAAAAAAGATAGAAGATTGTGACTACTACAAGGAAGGCAACAGACGGCTTGTGAAGGGAATGCGCACATGTACATTATTTATATAGTGTGATCGGAGAAGGCTTACTGCCTACAGTATTTGCAATATACAGTGATACCTAATAATTTATGATTATCTTGAGTCAAACAAGACTGCAGTAACAAGGACACATTTTTTGTGGCCAATATAAACTGAGTGTTTAAGATGCACCAGTAAATGTTCTGGGCAATTCACATGTATTTTACCATTTAATTCTTAACATTAGGTAGGTATTTTTATTATTATCTCATTTTACTCAAGATGAAGAAAAGGAGGCTTAGAATCAGACTGCAATACTTGCTTAGAGTTGGACAATTACTAAGTGGTAGGGATGAAACTACCCACCGCGTCTGCAAACACTGGAGTGCAGTTTATTAACTACCATGATAAACTCCTTCTTGGAGACAGGGATCATATTTAGTGGCTTTTAGTATCCGTCCTTTGCACATATCAGGTACTGAACACTGACTTGGCTTTTTCAGTAGGCATTACACTTTCCTGGAGGCAGTTGCCCTGTTCCTGCATGAACTAAATTGGCCTCCAAAGACTCTTCTCAGAGACAGAGACCCTTGGACTGAAAATTTTGGGCAAAGGAATCTCAAGTTTGGGTTTCTACCACAGCTTCTCTTCATCTTGTTTCCAACTGGCACCAAGCTGTTGTACACATGATGTTTTCCTGCTCAGGGCATTTGAGTTTGTGTGAGCCCCACACCAGCAACTGCCTTCATTAAGCTTATATCCTCTCACTCAAATGATCTTGACTCAAATACTGAAAATATTCAATGTTAAGATGTATAGATCAGAGAGTTGTTACATGGAAAACAATGTAATAAAATCAATTAGCTAAGGACCCCACCCTTTCACAGAGTTGGGAATTAGGTTTCAAATATTTTAAAGACCGAAAAGATCAGCTGCCAAAGAAAGTCTGTACTTTGATTTCATATGTAAGATAAAATGGGAAATGTTACCTTTTAATTTCAAACAAAACTGTGAATGCCAATAACACCTTTCCTCGTACACTTAATCGATTAGTTACACTAACAAGTGGAGACCGAGGCACAGGTAATCTAAAAGAGCACCTTAAATGAAAGGAGTGTATTTGATGCATAGTGAGCTTCAGCATTTTTATGGTGGTTTTCTTAGGAAGAAGCTAGAAGTGAACTAGCTTCTGTAACTGCATTGCTTAAACCTTCTTTCTCACTGCTGGAAAAAAACAGTATCATCTCTTAGGGCATCTGTACTGATTTTTTTTTTTTAAATTTATTTATTTATTTGACAGAGAGAGAGATCACAGGTAGACAGAGAAAGAGGGGGAAGCAGGCTCCCTGCTGAGCAGAGAGCCTGATAAGGGGCTCGATCCCAGAACTCTGAGATCATGACCTGAGCCGAAGGCAGACGCTTAACCCAATGAGCCACCCAGGTGCCCCATCTGTACTGATTGATACACTAGTACTAGAGCTTTAAAAAGCACCAGTTTATAAATTTGTTGGCTCTCATGTTTCCTGGAACTAACTGATAACTTCTCCTCTAGATCTGGCAGGATTATAGTAAATAAGTATTTTACTTATTTAGCTTTATTTAAGTATAACTGATATACAGAAAATTGTACTCATTTCATGTTTACATCTAGATGATTTTGGATGTACCCATACACCCATGATAACATTGCCACAATCAAACCATTAAATGTATCTATCACTTAAAAAACTTTCCTTGTATTACTTTGTAGTGGAGTTTTTGTCTTTTTTCATACATTTCCTATGAGATCTATCCTCTTTTATATATTATTTTATTATTATTTTTAAAGGCTTATTTATTTATTTAAGGGTGTAGGGGCAGAGGGAGTGAATTTTCAAGCAGACTTCCCTCTGAGTATGAAGCCAACATGGGGCTCGATCCTACAACCCATGAGATCATGACCTGAGCTAAAGCCAAGAGTTAGATGCTTAAATGACTGAGTCACCCAGGTGCCCCTCCTCTTTTATATTTTAAAGTATACAATACAGTATCGTTAACTACAGGTACTATGTTGTAGAGCAGATTTCTAGAACTTATCTCATATTGCCTAACATGAATTTTATGCCCATTGAGCAACAATTCCCCACCTCTCCCTCCTCTCAGCTCCGGCAACAACCATTCTATTCTCTGCTTCTAGGAGTTTGATTACTTTAGATACCTCATATAATATTTAAATGAAAAAGTCCTTAGTTAAGTAAATAATGTGACATTGCTGATAAAAACCTGAAATCTTTGACCGATAATTTGAAGTGTGGACAAAATACTTGTAGTTAATGGAAAACTGGTTCTTAAATTATGCTGTGGATAACATGCTGCTAGAATTTTAAAATCTAAATTTAAACATCAGAATTACATTCCATAGGCTTGTAAATAAAAAAAATATCTGAGATAAGACAGAACTCTTTAATGGTTTTGTTACATTTTAAGAACAAAGAAAGGGGGCACCTGGGTAGCTCAGTTGGTTAAACAACTGCCTTTGGCTCAGGTCATGATCCTGGAGTCCTGGGATTGAGTCCCATGTTGGGCTCCCTGCTTGGCAGGGAGTCTGCTTCCCCCTCTGACCTTCTCCCTCTCTCTCTCTCTCTCTCTCTCTATATATATATATATATATATATATTTCAAATAAATCAATCAATCAATCTTTGAAGGACAAAGAAAGAAGCTGCCTAGAGGATAATGGTAAGCTTAACCAATAGAAAAGGAAGTAGTCAAGAAGCTTTTACGATGAATAAATGAGAGAGCAGAAAACAAACAGATTAATAAAAACAAAGAAAATACAGGAATAAAACATGGGGTTATAGGTTTACTAATCTGTAGTATGGATAGAAATTCTTTAAAAATATAATTCAGGAACTCAGACAGATAGTTACTGAATCCCTCAAGGCAAAAGAAAGCCTACTTCCAGAAGACAATTATTGGCATTCTCAACCTGGGAGCCCATCCTATCCCTCCTCTGTATGCTAGAGACAGATTAAAATAGGAAACAGTAAAAACAAAAACAAAAACCCACACACGATCCATATCCACCTTAAATGCAAAGAGTCTAACCAAGAATCACTCAACATTTAAAACTTAAGTACTCATGGCTACTCAACAAAAAGAATTTACATCTTATGAAATAGTTTATAAAGCATACAGAAGAAGATTTTACAACAGAATTAATGTCTTCAAACAGGTTAAGACAGGAAGTTAGGAAAGGAACCGATTCGAAAACAGAGAAAACAAGAATGTGACTGTCAAAAAGAAAAGTTCAGTTGATGAACAGAATGAACATAACTGAGGAATTAGTAAGCTGGAAGACAGACTACAGGGCTTCTCCCAGAATGTAAGTCAAAAAGGAAAGAAAATAAATTATTAGAGAAAAGTTAATATTAGAGAAAAGTCATAGACACTAGATCCAGAAACTTCAACATATGTTTAACAGGCATTACCAAAGAAGAGAAAAAAGAGAATGGCAAGGAGGAACCAATCTTGATATAAAAATGGGAATTTATTATTATGTTAAAAGACTGAAGAAGAATAAGAAGCAGAATAATTAAAAACTCTTCATGAACTAGAAAATAGAAGGAAATATCTTTTAATTGAAAAACAAGATCTACAAAAACGTAAAGCAAATTTTTTAATGGTAACACAAAACAATAAATCACATTGATATTACCAACAAAAGCTGATAGCCAATTTCACCAATATATTTAACATTATACTGCATAGTTCTTAACAATGCAAGTAGACAACAAATGGAAATAAAATGTATAATTATCAGAGAGAGAAAACAACGATCATTTGTAGACCATGTGATCATTTATGTGCAAAATTCGAGAGACTAAACTGAGAAACTATCAGCGTTAATGAGATGGCTCGGTAAAGTGGCTGGATATAAGATCAACATTTAGCATTAATACAAAAATGTAATGAAACAGATAAAGGATCTCATTCACAAGTGCTAGGAGAAAAAGCCTCAGAAAACATTTAGGAATAAACCTTACACAAAATGTGCAAAGATTATTCACTCCTTTCACAAATATTTACCGAATAGGTAATGGGAATAGAAAGGTACGAACAATAACAACAGCAACAGCAACAACAACAAACTGTGATAAACCTATGGCACCAGTCCTTACAGAGTATAAAAAGATAATTGATCCAAGAATCACACCATAAAAACATAAAACATAAAAAACAACATAAACATAAAACAATAAAACATAAACATAAAAACAATCAACATAAAAACAATCAACTCGTAAGTGCTATGAAGAGGTACATAGTACTTTGTGGGTATATGAGAGAAGAAATTTTATTTAGTCAGAGAGGTTGTAAAAGGTTTCCCTGTGTGGAATAAATTACTTTGGGGGCTGTAAGAAGAATCATGTAGGTAGGGAAAAATTAAAAGGTATTTCAGGAAGACTCAAGAGCTAGTACAAAGGCCTTGTGGCAGAAGAGAACAATACTATTGTAGGGAATTAAAACTAAAAAAATAAAAAGATGTGTGGTAGGCTGTGTAACATCCTGGTATGCCCTGAAAGATGTCTATACCTTTAAGCCCTGGAACCTGGGAGGATGTGATGCAGGGCAAAAGGGGCTTTTCAGATGTGATTAAGTTAAGGACGCTAGGATAGAGAGGCTGTCCTAAGACCAGTGTAATCACAAGAACCCTTATAAGAGGAGGCGGGGGGTCAAAGTCAGAGGAAAGGTGATGTGATGACAGAAGCAGAGGCTGGGGTAATGTGGCCATAAGCTAAGGACGGCTGGGAGCCTCTAGAATTTGAAAAGGCAAGAATTAGATCCTCTCTGAGAGCCTTCAGAAGGAACTGGCCTTACTGTCACCTTGATTTTAGTCCAGTAAGACTGATTTGAGACTTCCAATCTCCAGAACTGTAACAGAATAAAACCGGGTTATTTTAAGGGCCACTAAATTTGTGCTAATTTGGTACAGCAGCAATAAGAAACTAGTATAGGGGGTATAGCTTAGGGGTAGAGCATTTGACTGCAGAAACTAGTATAGAATTAGTCAAGTATCACTTGTGTAATTTAAAGAAAAAAGAAAGCATCAACCCTTAAAGTAGAATTGATCAATTCTTACCCATATGTGAGTCACAGAAGGCATTATAAAATAACATTGTTATAGAATAGATAAAGACTGGTCCTGATATGTGAATCTATTACATTTTCCACACTTACAACACACAAAGATGATTCACTATCTATTGTATATAAAAAATTATTTTCAGTAGGGAACCCCTGGCTGGCTCAGTGAGTACAGAAAGTGACTCCTGATCTCAGGGTCATGAGTTTAAGCCCAAGATGGGGGTAGAATTTACTTACTAAAAACAAACAAACAAACAAACAAACAAATAAATAAATAAATAAAATATACACACACATTTATTTTTTAAAAAGATTTATTTATTTATCATAGAGAGAGGGAGAGTGAGGGAGTGCAAGCAGGGGAAAGGTGGAGGGAGAGAGAAGACGGGTGAGAACCTTAAGCAGACTACCAGCTGAGCCAGAGCCCAATGCGGGGCTCGATCTCATGACCTTGCGATCATAACCTGAGCCAGATGCTTAACCAACTGAGCCACCCAAGCAACACTAAAAAAATGTTCAATAGACTATACCTGGAAAAATAAAGTCCTTTACAAGTTGATATCTTTAGTTGAATATCAAGGATATTAGAGAGCATTCCTACCAATGTGAACTGTAAGATTCACTTCATATGGTTATGTATATGGAATTATATATCTCATATATGAACTTACATGTGATGTTAAATATTAGGTAGTGTTATGTATAAAACACATCATTCTGAAAACTTAACACATAGAATGTCAAACATTTGTGATGTTTAAACATAACAAAAATTAATTTACTACACATTTCTTGCCTCTAGAGAAATAAGATGTTGTGATTTTTTTTTTCATTTAAAGAATTTAAAAAAACAAGACATAACCATCATTATCATTTGTTAAGGTATATAATAACTAGACTCTAGTTCCAGAGAAATTTTAACCTTTGTAATGTTTTTTGGAGAAATTATTAAAATATCAACTAGAAAGATTTTGCACCTGCATGTTTCAAGTTAATATAGTAATAGTTCTTAAATCTGTTTTCTTCAATAAAAAGTTCCTAACGATAAAGCAATTAAATATAGGTACATTCACATGGTGACTTCAAAAATCATAATTGTTAGATATCAGTAAATAATCTTTAAGTCATATGCTACTATATATTAAATAATTATAGTGCTTTCATTCATCTAAATTAGAATTTGTTTAAAGTAACAAAAACACAGGTTTTGTGTCTTCTGTCTGAATCAACCACACATAGCTTTTAGTAGCTGAGAGGTTTTTCTGTTTTCAAATACAAAAATCCACCACACAAGAATAGGATCTGAAATGATAAGAGATAATTTGCTTTGATGCATTTACGATAAGATGATTGCATTGCAAACTAAATGTATTATTTTTTTGAATACTCTATTAATATTGTAAGCAGAACAAATGCACAGATGGCACAGGCCGTAAAAATATAATTAAACTTTACAATATTGTTCCTATCAGATTTCAGAAGTGTGTTCTAGCTGAAGTTACAGTGCAGAATATGTGAGTGCATACAATATTTTTAAATTTTAAGTTTTGGGGCAAATACATGAGAGTTGACATATTTAGCTCTTTCATGCTATTTCTACTTCCCTCCATGTTCTTGGCTTTCACTTTCAAATAATTATTTGAGAATTATTTTCAAGAGAAGTCATATTAACTTAAAAAAAACCCCAAAAAACCGTCCCAATACTTCTTTTTCAATCTGAAGATACTTTGGTTTCCTTAAAAAATATGACATAAGGGTGCCTGGTGGCTCAGTTGTTAAGCATCTGCCTTCAGCTCAGGTCACGATCCCAGTGTCCTGGGATTGAGCCCCGCATCGGGCTCCATGCTCAGTGGAAAGCCTGCTTTTCCCTCTCTCACTCCCCCTGCTTGTGTTCCCTTTCTTGCTGTCTCTCTCTGTCAAATAAATAAATAAAAAACTTTAAAAAAATGCCATGAAGTAGTGGCACAGACTTCTACCAGAGAAACCACAGACTTGCTCTAGGACAGTGGGATACCCACAGAAAAGGAACAAGGTGCCTAGAGAAAAGAGATTGAAGAAAAAAACTTCAGCGGTTCCTTTTTGTCTAGTTACTTTGTATTTCAGGAATGTGATAATAATAGCAATTAGATGTCTCAAATCTTCTCAAAAATGAAGCAGATTTTAAGATTTTAGTTTTTAGATTTATTTTTAAGATTTAAGTTTTTAAGATTTAAAGTTTACAAATTATGTTAAAAATAGTGTATTTATACTTTGAAAAATACTGGTTTAACCTTTTTGATCAACAGTAATTATTTAAAACTAAGCCCCACAAGATAAATGAATAAAGAGGCTACCTACATCTGAAAAGTGTTAGAGCTGTTTCAAGCTTTCTGGGGATAGCTGGGCAATGAGGGCTGCTTCACAGAAATACCAGCTTGTCGCATGCCTGTCTTTATTCTCTGTTCCCCCTTTTAGTGGGCTTGTTGACTAAGCCACTGGTAAAATGCCTGGAAAGTTGAAGGGGCCCTAAGAGACCAAGCATAGGGTCAGAGGATTCTTTGTGTGTGTCATCTTCAGCATGTCAAGTCAAGTAAACAAAGAGACTGCAGACACTGGCAAGAAGATGTAATCATCTATGCACCCCAAAGACAAATAAGAGTTACAAGCAACAGAGGCAAAAATATCTGTGAATTTTTTTGAAGTTTATTATTATTATTATTTTTTAGTAATCTCTCCATCCAATGTGGGGCTTGAACTCACTACCCTGAGTTCAAGAGCTGCACACGTTCCTCTCACTGAGCCAGCCAGATGTCCCTACAGTGTTTAATAAGAAGTGCTAGCAGATACAATTTCATGAGTGCTTTCTATGCATTTCACTGTGTGCTAAGTGCTTTACGTGAATAACATTCATTTTACCCAATAAGAATTTTTATATTAACTACTCCTTGTAACAACCTTTTGAATTGGTATTATTATCCTTATTTTATACATAAGAAAACTGAAATTTGGAAGGGTTGACTACTTTATGTAAGATCGCATAGCTAAAAATTACGGTGGTGTCAATTTAAAAAATACTTTTCATTAATTTTTTACATCCAGAATGTACACCTAACATAATAGAAAACTGTAACACACATTAAATGAATAAATAGTATATGTTATGGTTAAAGGCTAAATGCTACGAAATGTCCATGACAAGGAAGAAACACCTACAGATAAAAAACTATGAATGAGATTTTAAATATATATAGTAATAAAATATAAATAACATAAAATTTATCATGTAACCATTTTTAAATGTATATTTCAGTGTCATTAAGTATATTCCCATAGTTGTACTACTACCTATCTCCAGAACTTTCTCATCATCCCAAACTGAAATTCCATATAAACAATAAATTGCCATTTCTGTCTTCTCCTATGTATATTTTTAATTCAAGCCTAATTATTTAAATAAAATCTCAGAATGTAAGTGCTCAAAGCACTTCTGTCTTACATGTATATTATAACTTCAGGTACCTATTATACAATTAAAGGAGACTAAAAAGTTTACTTGGGAAATGCAATTATAATTTATTTACTAAATAAAGTAGATTTAGGATAGACAGGAATATAATTCATCAATATATTACTTGCTCCCTACTGTATTCATAGTTGATATACAATCTAAGGACATAATATATAAAAATTAAAGATATTTATATATACTTATATATGAATTATCAAGCTTCCATTTAGAATAATAGATGAAAAATGTGCATATTCAGAATCTACAAAATCTACAAAACCCTTAAATCTATGAAATTAGTAAACTGAAAGCAGAGGAAAAGAAATAACTGACCTGGGGGCCACCTGGGTATCTCAGTTGGTTACAGGTCCGAATCTTGATTTCAGCTCAGGTTATGATGTATTGGGCTTTGGTCTCAGCAGGGAGTCTGCTTGAGATTCTCTCATCTTCACCCTCTGCCCCACCCCCCCATGAAAAAAATAAATAAATCTAAAAAAAAAACCCAAAACAAAAAAACCTGACCTGGCCATCAAGCTGTAGGAATAAGAGTGGGAAAATGCAGTTACAGAAGCCCAGAAACATAGCTATTTAAAAAATTATGTTGAGGACATACTTTTGGACACACATTTAAAATAGGACATTGTGGGGCTCCTGGGTGACTCAGTCAGTTAAGTGTCTCCCTTTGGCTCATGTCATAATCCCAGGGTCCTGAGATTAAGCCCTGCATCAGTGTCTGGGTCCCTGCTCAGTGGGGAGTCTGCTTTTCCCTGACCCTCCTCTCTGCTTGTGCTCTTGTTGGCTTGTGTGGTCTCTCTCAAATGAATAAATAAAAAATCTTAAAAAAAATAAGACATTGAATATTTGTATCCCAAGGTAAGTCAAAAGACATTAGAAGTTAATTAGGACAATAATTTTACTCATAAACAATCTTATTTTAATCATGTAGATATTTAAGTAGCAAAACTCTAACAATTCTTGGTTATTTCCAGAAAATCTTTTAAAAGGATATAAGGAATAAAAATATTATGAGATAGAAGAAGCTTACTGAAAACCCACTTAAGCAATTGTGACAGTTTAAATAATAACATTCAATCCTCAAAATGGACTTACCAATATTGGCTGGCTATATAACTGAAAATACCCCCAAATATTTTCTTTTACTAGTAAGACAAGGACATAAAAAGAGGAGAAGGAAATGCTTGAGTACAAAAGAGTTAACTATCCAAAACAGTATGGGGAGACACGTGATCCAGGGAAGACTTTTTTTTTTTTTTTTTTTTTAACACAACAGTTCAAGTCAATGGCTATTTAAAACTTTATAAACACATTGGGCATGGGGATGGGGATGAATGTACAGTACAAGAAATATAGTCAACATATTGTAATAACTTCATATGGTGACAAATGTTAACTAATCATAGGGATCGTTTTATAATGTATAAAAATAATGAATTACTATAATATACACCTGAAACTAATAGGATATTATATGTTATTATCCTTCAACATATTAGGTCTTATTCAAATGATTGGTAAATCAGAATCAGAAAACAGTAGTGACTGAAGCTCAAGTCTGTACTATAACCCTATAGAGAGGAAGAAGATCTTACAGGGTAAGAGAGCTGGGATAGGGATGTGAGGCAGAGAGAAGAGGAAAAAATCTACTCATTCCTACATTTTATCACCCTGTTGGGAAGAGGGGAGGAAAAGAAGCTTTTCTATACTTCTTTGGGATGCTTCTGAAAATTGCAACATGGAACATGACCTCTAGGTGAAACTAATAAGGCAGCTCTAAGGGACATTTTGTAAATGTAACACTTCCCTGAATGAATTCCTAAAGGTCAGAATTTGAACACAAATATCCTGGTCTTGTTTCACTAATCTGTCATGCAAGGACTACTGGATTGTGATCAGGAGACTTTGGTTCTGGACTTGGTTCTACTACATTCTGTGTGAGACAGGAAAACTTATTTATCTGGGCCTCAGATACCTTAAACGGATTCACAATCTTTATCTTCAATTCGCAAATCTAAAACACTGTGAATGCCCTAACTCATTTGGTGGCAAAGCCTGAACTAGCATAAAGCTATCTGTAGTTTTTATTAATCAGCCTTGTGTAAGTACTCATAAGTTTTACTGTAGAAATATTAATGTATTTGACTGAGATATTGATTATATTACCTTTTAAACAAACACTTTAGAACAATCTGTTGAAACATTTTCAAACATGGAAAAGTATGCAAGAATAGAACAAAATTCTCATATACCTCATACCTAGATTCCCCAACTTTTAACACTTCATAACACTTGCTTCATCTTTCTTTAAATTGCCTTTCTTTAAATATAGGTATACTCAAAAAAATATATATATAGGTATACCTCTCCAAGCATGTTTATATGCCCATGATTAGCCTTTTTCTGAACAATTAAAGAACAACTAGCACATATGATTCTTATCATCCCTACTAATCTGGTGTGTATTTTCCAAAGCAAGGACATTCTCTTAAATAACCCTCATACATTCCTTCAAGTCTGGAAGTCAACACTGATACAACACTAGCATCAATCCACAGAACCCATTCACACTTTCGTCAACTGCCACAGCAATATCAGGACATTCATTCTCTTCTCATATTCTTAGTCTCTGCTTGCCTTTCATGCTGACAGTTTTTCAAGAATACATGACTTTTTTTTTTTTTTTTTTTTTTTTCTGTAGGGTAAACATAAACATGGGTCTATCTTCTTTTTCTTCCCAATTATGCTTTTTGGGCAGGGAAACCACTGATATTATACTCTGCTCTCTAGAGTTTCACATCTAGGTGATGGGCCACTTGTGATGTCCACCCACTTGTGATGGTCACCTGTCATGTTGTTCATCAGGTTTTCCACGGTAAAAGTCACCATTCTTCCCTTTGTAACTGATTGGTAGTTTGTAAGAGAAATATTCTCAGATTCTGTCAGTATCCTATTCCTCATCAAACCCACTGGCCAACCTTAGCCTCCACTGACAACTCCCATCTGAAGTGAGGACAGCAATGTCAAATGGTAATTTTCTATTTCATCATTCCTTTGATGTTTATTAGTTGGTATTCTACTATAAAGAAGAGGTTTCTCTTTTCCTGTATCTGTCTATGTATCTATCTGCAGCAGTATGGACTCATGGACTTCCATTTTACTCAGTGGGCTATTTTCCATTATTTACTTTGAAACTCAGGTTGCTAGGATTAGGCAAGAAAGGTCCCCTTCAAAGTCGCTCTTGTGCCTTTTCTCAGGTTCCCATGATTCTTTGAGTACCTTCTTATTTTTGGCAAAAAACTCTAGTCTTCTGTTATATTTTCTGTGCTCCAGCCCTAGGATTAGCTGTTTTGCCCTCCTGTCTTTTTTTTTTTTTTTTTTTAAATTAGTGAAGGAAGATATTTAGAAACCAATATCTGGGTACTTGAGGTGCTCCTTCAGTTGTTATTATTTCTAAGCTTTCCAGAAGGCAAAGCTAGATAATATATCTACGTATATAAGATATAAGGACACATACATACAAATATAGACACACCTAAAACTATTTCTATATGTATCTGTATGTGTATGTACATATAACCATGATGTATGCCAATTAGAATTTGTGTTTATTCCAAAATTACCTTTTTCAAACATCAAGCAGTATTTTCTCGTATAGTAGGGCTCTATGAAAAAATTTTGTCCACTATGTTCATCTGCCTACATAGTTATATTAACCCCTTGTAGTCTCAGTCCTAAAAGATTAAGAAGTACTTAATCTTTTTTTTTTTTAGTTATATTAACCCCTTTTAGTCTCAGTCCTGAAAGATTAAGAAGTACTTAATCTTTTTTTTTTTTTAAGATTTCATTTATTTATTTGACAGAGAGATCACAAGTAGGTGGAGAGGCAGGCAGAGACAGAGAGAGGGGCAAGCAGAGAGCCCCACTGAGCAGACAGCCTAATATGGGGCTCGATCCCTTGACCCTGGCTGGGTTCATGACCTAAGCCGAAGGCAGAGGCTTTAACCCACTAAGCAACCCAGGTGCCCCAAGAAGTACTGGTCTTTTATTTTGCTGTCCTACAGATTGTTTTAGTAAAGAAAATTTAGTTGTAGTCAGAGAATCAGGTATCAAGAAATACAGGAAAAATATAATTCAGACTTTTCTATGAATACACCAATGCAATGATATGTATAGAAATGTATAGATTTTTTGTTCATTCTTAACACAAAAGGAAAGAAACAAACAAAAATGTCCCATAAATTATATGGAAAGAGTTTAAAGGATATTTTAATTGTTTAAAAATCTCCTCAAACATACAAGATAGTTGAGAACAATAAATAACTCACAGAAAGACAATGGGTTGATCTAAAATAGGCTTATATGACTAAAATTTATCATTTTAATACAAATGTGTGTTTAAAGTTTCAAATTTAAGTATACTATGCATATTTTATACTGAATTAGACTAACAAGCCACCCCCGCTACAGCTGGGAAGGTTAAACAACAGTATTCAAATCTGATTTAGATATAACAGCTGTTCAAATGCCAGGGCGTACTTTACTTGAAAATGTGACCATTTAGTTCTGTTAAATATAAACTGCTGTTCTGGCTATGTTCATGTTATTTTCCCCTAAAAGTCCTTAAGCAATTTATTTTCCCTGATATGTAGTAGAATCATACTCAAGTTCAAGGGGTCTTTTTCTTGAAGTTAACTTTTCCTTTCTGAACTTTCTGAAAAAAGTAAGTGGGACAATTTTCTTACTTCTTCTCCTATCACTTGTATCCTAGTTACTTCATCAACTGCTCTTGCCAATAAAAAAAAATTATAATTAATAATTGTAAGAGTGGTACTGTTTTTAAAGAGACCTTGATTAGGTATATTTAAATTCCTCATTTGTGACTGAAACAAGTTTGGACATTTCACACTGTAGACAATAATTCCATCATGGCTACCTAGTACATGTGTTAAATTATGAGTTGTAAAAGTACCATTCTCAGGAATAAAACAAAGAAATAAAATCCTAAAGTTCTCAAGAATAACTCTAAATACTTCATTTAAAGAATGTCATCACCATTAAAAGTCCATGGGTTTATTTGTAAATGAAGAAGGTAGCCATTATTCAATTTCTTGGGACTTCGGGAAAAAGTAAGATGATTTTTAAGAAACAAATTTCCAACAGAAGCCTCCTTAATCTGGGATCTTAAGGAAAACATGCCTTTCTCCTCTATTACCTTCAGAAACTGAGAAGAAAGCTCTGATACACAGAAAACTTTCACTTCTGCAGGAAGAATGCAAAAACTAGGCACAGGAGGTATTATCATCCTACTAGAAAGGGAAACAAAAAGCTTATAGGTAGATAACTCTTCCAAGATCACATAGGAAGTCAGTGGCTGCTCCTCAACAAGGAACCCATTTAAGACTTACTCCATTCAACAGGGTACATCTTTTGAGGAAATGGTGTCTTCGTCCCTCCCTTCCTTCCCTAATAGCTACAGGGCACTTGCCACGTGTGAGAAACTCTGCTAGGCTTTAGAGATTCCATGATGAACAAGACATTTGTGGTCTCTATATTTATGGAAGTGAGCATACAGAAGGGGATGACAGAAGTAACTGCAATGCAGCATGGTCATTGCTACGATAGAGACAGTACAGGGTGCTGTGAGAGCACAAATGAGTGGTATCCAATGCAGACTCAGTATGGATGGATCAGAAGAGGCCCCAGGAGGCAGCGGCATTGAAACCATAGCTTGGAGGATAAATACAATTTAAACTGGCTGAGATGACAGCGGTAGGGGGGTAGAGGAACTGTTAAATGGGGAATTCCAATCCAATGCAACACTGTGTATGGATATACCTTTGAGGAATTGAAAGAATTTATGTATAGCACAGGAAAATTCTTGTTTTGCTGACCCAGTCCTGCTCCAGCTCTTTGGCAAGGCCGGAATGGAGAATCAGCACCCATCATTCTGCTATTCCAAAAAAATCAATGGAACAAGAAGTAAATAAAGAGTCACTGTTTTGGGACAGGTAAGACAACTTACGTGTGTCCTTGAAAATGGAAATCAATGGCTTTTTTTTTTTTTAAATGCAAAGATAAGCTCAATTTGGAAACTGTTGTTTACAGAGTTTTCATTATAATGTAGTAGGGCAACAGAGAGTAAGGAAGATTCCATCACTATAGGTACTATAATTTTTTTAGTAGGCTCCATGTGGGTCTTGAACTCATGACCCTCAGATCAAGACCTGAGCTGAGATCAAGAGTCAGATGCTTAACCAACTGAGCCAACCATTCGCCCCCAATTTTTTTAGATTTTCAATCATAGCACTGTCCTGACCACAGGAACATAGGTTGGTTACATTAAACCTTTAAACTTTAGGTGCTACATTGTTAGAATGAGGGGGTTGAAAAAGATGGTCTGTACTCTTTTTTCTTGCTCTAGGATGGTTCTAGGATAGAACCATCAAGATCATAGTATCAAAACTCTTTTTTGGGGTGCCTGGGTGGCTCAGTGAGTTAAAACCTCTGTCTTCAGCTCAGGTCATGATCCCAGGGTCCTGGGATCGAGCCCCGCATCGGGCTCTCTGCTCAGCAGCGAGCCTGCTTCCCCTTCTCTCTCTGCCTGCTTCTCTGCCTACTTGTGATTTGTCTCTCTGTCAAATAAATAAATGAAATTAAAAAAAAAAAAAAACACCTCTACTTTTTTATGGACATTGGGGAGGGCATGTGCTATGGTGAGAGCTATGAAGTTTGTAAGCCTGAGGATTCACAGACCTGTACTACTGGGGCTAATAATACATTATATGGTTAATAGACAAAACAAAACAAAATCTCTACTCTTTGAGAGTCCTATGTTCCTTCAAGTTATCAAAGGAATATGTTTCCATTCAAGCAGAACAGCTCCAATTTTGTAAGATTTCTTTATAATCTGATAAGATTTCATAGAAGAAAGGGTTCCATAGCCTAAAAATCTGAAAACCACTTTTTGGTTATTGCTTTATTGCACTAGCCTCCAAAATTTAAATCCTTATTTACTTACATAAAACATAAAACATGGGGGCAATTCTCCTGTTGGTCTGAATAGAAGGCTAAATCTATGAGTTCTTAGATGATGTTTCAATACTCTAAGATAAGATATTTATTATTCAGTAAGAGGCTGATTAAGGGATATTCATAAATTCTATTACAATAACCAACTTTGTATTACCTCAGGAAATCTAATTAGGAAATATACTTTATAAATATATTCCTAGTTCAAAACTGTCATTATAAACATGGTGCTTGCTGTCCTAAATTTAGCAATAACAAAGAAACTTGTCCTTTGCTTAAACAGTTGTAAATATAGGTACTATATTGTTTGGTAGGATTAAAAGAATATTGGCAGCTAGCAAAGTAGTCCTAAATTTACTACGGACTATTTTTTTAAGCTTGAAGATAAAAATGGGGCTTTAAAAACAAGAAAATGATATACTAAAAGCAAGACACTAAATCAATTTTAAACACCAAACACAATTTATGCCTGACTTTAAAACTCATCCACAAAACATTAATCTACACAAAGGCCAGAAGCTGAATGAAGCATAATTTGTGAAACTGATACCTTTCATCACAACCTCTAACTGAAAAGGTCATTAGATATATTATATCTAAGTGAGCAGCTTATCCCTGCTTCATTACTGATAATTAAGACAAGTAATATTTTCTTGACAGTAATGTGTCCGTTAACAGATATAGTCTAGTTTGCATAAAATACGCATTAATTACCATAGTACTACCACAGATTAAAAAAAATTAAGTACCTGTATAACATGTCTTCATTATTTTTCCTTTAATTTCCTTAAAGAATTAACAGGCTCAGAAAACATACTATACATACTAAGAAATTCATCTTCAGTCATTTCTTAAATTCGTAAGGTACATAACAAAAAAGGTGTTCTGAAAAAGTGATCAATGAAAAATGAAGTACTGTAATGGTATCATTTAAATTATCTGTGCTAACTTGCTGTATTGAACTACTAGAAATGTAGCTGCTTTTTAATGTTAAGACTTCTTTCTTTTTTTAAGTAGGTTCCACCCCCAGTAGGGAGCACAATGCCTGTCTTGAACTCAGGACCCCGAGATCAAGACCTGAGCTGAGATCAAGAATCAGACGCTTAACAACTGAGCCACCCAGGTGCCCCTAATGTTAAGACTTCTTAAGTCTTCATGTAGGAAATTTGGGGAGGTACAAAATGGTATTCTGGTATTTGAAAGGATTAAAATCATTTCCAAAGTATCTGCTTCAAAACCAAGATTTGAGAAAAGAGCCATAGAATGACATTAAAAAGGTTTCAAATAAGAAAGCACATGAGAAAATCTGCTCAGTGAGGAAGACATTAACCATTACCGGTAATGACTAATGTTTACTAAGTGCACCATTCACTTCATAGCATTTGCTTGGTTCACCCTCATGGTCATTTCATGATGCTAATACTATTATTGTCCCAATTTTATAGTCAAGGAAAAAGGTGAAGTAACTTGCTTATAGTAACATAGCTAGTAAGTGGAGGGAGAGGTCTGTCTGGTGGACTCCAGAGTCGGCTGTCTTAACTAATATATACTACACATTCTTGCCAATACGTAGTTGTTTCAAGCATTCTCTTTTTTGGAACAGCCAACCAGATAACATTTCTTCTTCTTCTTTTTTAAAAAGATTTATTTATTTATTTTAGAGAGAGTGTATGAACGCACCTGTGGGGGGTGGGGTGAGCAGGGGGAGAGGAAGAGAGAGTCCCATGGGACTTTGCACTGAGTGGGGAGCCCAACTGTGGCTTGATCCCATGACCCGTAGAGCCAAAATGACCTGAGCCAAAATCACGAGTTGGACAACTGAGCCAACCAGGCACAGCAAGACAACATTTCTTAAACATTTATTGATGCGAAGAGCTAGAAGTCAATGGGGTGTTTGTTTAGAAGCCCATGAGAAAATAAGTAACACATGAATAGAAGTGAGAGAGGTGCGTGGGCAGTACAGTCCGTTAAGTGATTGACTCTTGGTTTCAGCTCATTTGTGACCTCAGGGCTGTGAGATCGGGCTGTGCGTCAGGGCTCTGTACAGTGTGGAGCATGCTTGGGACTCTCTCTCTCCTCTGTTCCCACCCCCTCGTGCGTGGTCTTTCTCTCTCTCTCAAATAAATAAATACATCTTTAAAAAAAAAAAAAACACGTTGCAATGGGGGCAGAACTAATAATATCTGCTCTCAAAGTTTTAACCAGGTGTCCTTTCAAGGTGGAGTTCACCAGGGCAACACTGAGCACATGGTTCATCTTTGCAAAAAACTGAGCAACAAGCCAGGCAAAGTAGTACCTCTCTGCATCTCAGCACCTGAATCAGTAAAATAACAGGAGACTCAACTTTAAAGTTGTGAGGATTAAATGAGTTAATACAAGGGATGTGTTTCGAATAGTGTCTTGCTGATACTCTGGACTGTTATATCTTCGTACGTATTTAGATTGCATCAATGAAAGGGGATCCTTCAAGCTCTTTATCACCCAGATCCTGAAAGATCAAAGGGACTGTTCTTCTTTTCAGAAGTCATGCTAAGCCACTAGTGCAAGTGCGCTGTGTCCCTCAGGTGTGCTGGGGTAGAAAAAATGATGACAACTATTTAGTGGGACATTATGTATTCATACCTGTAAGAGAAGTTAGCTGGGGCAGAGTGGGGGAGGGTGAGTAGTATGAAAAACCTCCATCAAAATAACGCAGTGTGATCAGAGGAGGTAGTGTGCTTTGGTAGTGGTCAGAAGTGTATTGGAATTCTGGCTCTGCTACTTACAGCCATGGAACACTGGGTAAGTTACTGAAGCTTTCGGCCTCTCCTTTGCATTTACATGACAATAAATGAAACAGAGCCGCAGGCACAGTGGCTGACACATAATAAAGATTAAAACGTGAGCAACAGTGAGGTCAGGTAGCTTTCCCAAGGTTACATAACTGTATTACACAACTAGTTAGTGAGAGAGTCTCCTGCTCTGTGCCATGAGGAAAGCAAGATAAATACATGAATAGAGGTGATGAATATATACTTAAATGTATAGGTAGAGACAAAGATATAGATGGAATGGTAGATAGTTTCTGGAGTGACTAACATAAGCACCCATAAGCATGAAAGGGTTTCAATCCAAGAACATGATTTAGCTAAGCAAAACAGCCACAGTATTCTCATAGCTGTGTGTCAGTTTGAAAAAGATACCTAAAGATAACCTTATTTTGAAATTCAATTCTCTAAAGTCCCCGGTGATACAAGTGCCTTATACATGTAAACACTATTACCTTTATTATTATCTTAGGTGGAAAATAACTGTTGTTTATATGGTTTTCCTATTTACAAACAAAGTTATTATCAGAGCAGAATTTTATTATTTTTGGCCAAAGGCAAGAATTCTAGGGTCATTTTTTTGTTTTTAGGGAAATAGAAAAAGATCAAAATAGAATGAGGATGGATAGGAAGCTACTAGAATTAAGCTTTCTCATTAACTCAGACTTTATCATCTATTTAGGGGAAGAGGATATAGTTAATGGGATAACTGTCTCATATATGAAGTTCTATTTTACTTTTCTGTGGTCACAGCAGCTCGTATTTTAGTGCAAATAAACCAATGCAATATTAAGATGCAAAATATGTATTTTTCTTTTTAGAAAAAAATAAAAAGTAACTGGTCAGTGAGCAGGCATCATTTGCGTGTCTACCCTGTGCACCATCTCTCACTTGAAGGGAAAAGATGCAGATGGATTAGACTGGTGAGGTCTCTTAATTTGCCACCTCTGGAAAGGGAGGAAAACAGCTATGTCCCCCATGTCAGGAATTTGGCCTCTACATCTTGACTTTGTTACCCAGTAGCCATTTGATCTGTGTCAGGCTTCGGGTCTCTCACATGTAAAAACTGGCTCATCTATTTTGCAAGAATTGTTCTGAGGATTAAATGAGATAATGCTTGTGAAAGCACATGGTATTTTCTTTTCCTTCCTTAATGAGAGGAACAATATTTTGGGGCCGTTTCATAAGGACCACCAATATTCCTCTATAAAGGACTATAGAGGGCAGAACTATTGCCTCCTAATAAATACTACTGGTTTCCATGAGCAGAGCAATGCTTCTTTGTCAGAGAAACCGCCACCAAAATGTAACTTTTCAGGCCTTGTGCCAACGAAGCCTTTGGAATGTATTAACTTATTTAATCTTCTCAACTATGCCGTGCCGTGCATGAGGTGCTGTTCGTATCTCTGTGTAAGAGATGAGGAGACTGAGGCAGAGAGAAGTTATTTGCCAAGCTCACCCAGGTTCCAACCTGTACGCAGTGCAAAGCCTTACTGTAGGTCACTACGGCATACTACATGACAGAGGACATAGAATGTAAGATGTGACATTAGTGGGTGTAGACTGCCGATCACGAGCAAGGAGCAGGGCAGGTCCTTTCCTGTGCGTAATTCTCCTGTCCTTCTTCCATCCTCCATTGTAACAAACACTTCTACCCAAAGAGCAATGAGGAAGGAGAAATAAGATGTAATATCTGAGTGAGTAAGCCGCTAGGTTTTGTTTGTTTGTTTTGTTTTAAGATTTTTTAAAAAATTAATTTATTTGACAGAGATCACAAGTAGGCAGAGTGGCGGGGGGGAAGCAGGCTCCCCACTAAGCAGAGAGCCCAATGCGGGGCTCAATCCCAGGACTCCGAGATCAGGACCTGAGCTGAAGGCAGAGGTTTAAGCCACTGAGCCACCCAGGTGCCCCTAAGACGCTAGTGTTAAGTGAATAATAACCTACTGAAGCTACCATTCTCAGAGGACAAGGAGACACCAAGCAGTAATACTTGCATTAGTGTTCTAAATAAAGAACCAAGGCGTAAAAGCTTCTTGAAGAACTGAAGTGAACCCTGAGCAAGGTGTTCATAGGCCACAGGAATTTAGTTTGGTTCAGCATTTCACTCAGGGACAACGTTAACAAAAATGCCATAAATTAGAGAAACCAAACATATTATTCTGTATCTAATCTACTGCTCTCCCAGTAATAATAAAAGCTGCAAACAAGAAGTCTCCTCCAATTTTTTCCTTTCATCCCTCACAAATTTATCTCTTTTTATATAGATTCAAATTAATCTAATATGAACTAGAAGACAGGGACTCTCACAATTTCTGTCTCTAGGCACTTTTGTACATACTGTTTACCCTTTGCAAGTAAGTGAACATGCATGTTCATAAAATAGCAGTAATACTGGAACTTCATTTTCTCATAAATATTACTATTTTTTCATCTACAGCACTAATGAAATATGACAAAATGACTCCATTTTTATTATGAAATTTCTTTTACTTCAATATATCTGTTAAGACTAAGGGAGGGCGGGTGTCAAAATAAGACCATGAGACTCGAAGGGAAGAATGTCTGCAAGAGTAGGTTTGTCTTTAGATTTTAGTTCAAATGCAACTACTTGGATTATGACTTTCAAAGGTCAATTATTTTTGGCTAAATAAGTAGAAAATTGGTCCTGGTAAGCAGGCATGTATCTCCAGGCATGTATCTCCTGGGGGAGGTTTGAGGTGGGGGTAGGGAGAAACCATTGCATTGCACTACAGCAATGGTACAATAATTTTACATTCATATATATAAACAGTATTAGCATAATACCATTCTTTGTAGAAAGAGATGTTAACATTTAGAGGGTTGTAATTATTTTAGGAATAATGAATTTCTATAAGGCATCTGTTTTTTCCAAAGTATTTTGGTTAAAGCCTGATTTGCGTGAAAACATAAATAACCTCTTGCTCCAGACGGAGAGCATCAGCAAGCTTTAACAGATGGCCTCATTTAAAAATCATTTGTAAGATATCTCACATTTATCCAACACGCTGTCAACTTCTTCCTTTTATTCAATCATGATTTTACATATTTCTGTCATAAATATTTCTTAATCCTGTGCATTCATGGAAATCACACAATTTAGTATTTATACTTAATTTGGTTTGGGTTAACCCTGATTCTTTGAAACTTATGCCACTACCCAAAGTATTATAGAATGATTAATTATAGAAAAATATAAAGTTTAACATTAAATCACGAAAATGCAAACAAAAGCAACATTTGAATCTAGGAACAAGAGGGAAAAACAAAAGAACTGAAAAACTCTTCATCCTGCATCTTTCCCTGGCTCTTATTTTTTCTCCTATCTTTCATATTCAAGAACCTGGAACAGAGTGGATACCTGCTGTCTCTATTTCTTCACCTCTCATTCACTTCTAAAAAAACCTGCAAAATCCATTTAGTCTTTAACCAAATGCATGTAATCAAGGTTTTGTACCCCGTATCCCTGGAACTTCTTGGCCAACAGTTAACCACAATTCTTATACTGCCAAATACAATGGACATCTCTATCCATGACTCAATTGTTGACTTTCTATTCATCGCTCATTGCATGTAGGATTGTTCCTTATTCCCTCCTCCCTCAGTTTCCATGAGACCACTCTTCAGGATTCTTTTCCATTCCCTTCTTCTAAATTAAACATGTTTTCTAATCTTTTTTACTCTAAAGACTTTAACTCTAGTTATATAGCAGTGATTCCCAAATCTTTATCTGTGTCCCATACATCACCCCTGAACAAATTCACACACCCAAATGTTCATGGGTTACCTTCTACCTGCATGTCCCAAACTGTACCTTTTTTTATGGTCCTTGTTTTAGTGAAAGACAGCTGTCCTGTCCAGTCACTCAAATCAGAAATTTGGAAACCATCTTAAACTCTTCCTCCCTCACAACTCCTCCAGTGACTAAGTTCAGTTGATCTTATCCCATTTCTGCCAGGTTCCTTTCTCAGTCTGGGTCATGATAGTGATGATAATGACCTGGATTCTTACAACATTTTCCTCACTGGACTCCGCCTCCAGTCTTGCCAACCATCCCAATTTATTTTTTAATACTATTGCCACAGTGATAGTTCCCAAACACAAGTCTGATTGGTATTCCCTGCATAAAATATTTAGGTGGCTCCCCATTACCCATGGGAGAGAATCTAAAATCATCCTTTCCAGAAATAACATTATGATCTGGCTCTCTCTTGGGAGGAGGGAGATTTCCTTTCCTTATCCATGTTTAAACTGAAGTCTTAATGAGATAGATGCTTGCATCTAATTATAGTAAATATGTGTGCATTCAAGTTAGTAAAAATTAGAAGCCATTCCATACTAAAAAACCACAGGAACATGAAAGATAAAAAATATGGAACAGATAGAATACAGAATAAAAATTAGCAATAGGATAAATAAAAACAAACCAGACTTACGGTATTGATAAGAGAAAGTGGGTAACAGTCTGAACTGAATTAGGGTAACATAACTAACTATATAAATTATGGACCACTGAAATATGAAATATATATATTCTTTCACAAGCGGGCTGGCCTTCATCTTTGATAAGTGGAGTCCAGAGGAAGGATTAGAAAAGAAACTGTATTATAAAAGACCACAGAGAAGTTGTATAGTGACTCCTCGAAAAGACAATACCAGTAAATAATCTTCATGCCATAAATGTATTAGTGTGCTATAATCATTTAAAAATATACAAAGAATGGCATATTTAAAAAAAATAAGCTATATTAATGAAATTCATTTAAATCCCATTTCATATTTCTACAAACTTATTAAAGTTTGAATCCAAATCTATTAAATTCCAACTTTTTGTTAAAATTTGCAATTCATCTCACTGTTCTTGAATAGTTTAGTGTGCACTGAAAACCATTTCAACTATGTAATCAAAAATATGGAACTACATAAAAAACTAATGACATACTATATGGTGACTAACATAACATAATAAAAAATAATAAAAAAACATGTGGTAAGGGCACCTAGGTGGCTCAGCAGGTTAAAGCCTCTGCCTTCGGCTCAGGTCATGATCTCAGGGTGCTGAGCCCTGCATTGGGCTCTCTGCTCAGTGGGGAGCCTGCTTCCCCCCTTCTCTCTCTGCCTGCCTTTCTGCTTACTTGTGTTCTCTGTCTGTCAAATAAATAAATAAAATCTTTTAAAAAATGTGGTGGAAAAAATGGACAAGATGAGTAAATTATTCAATAATTTCAAGATTTTTTTTCAAATAAACTTACTATGTATTACGACCTTTTCTTTTTACATAACTACTTTAAGAAACTTTTCAGTATTATGTCGTAAAGTACAAAATTATGCTTACAACTTTTTAGTAAGAGCAAAGTCAAGAGTAATAACTTCCCTACACTCCTTTCCCCAGAACTCCCCTACACTCCTTTCTAGACACTTCCCATGAAGATAGTGTCATGTGTTTGTTTTTAAAACTTTGTTTTGTCTTTCACATTCAGACTGCAATACATCTGGAAATGAATTTTGTTTATGGTGTGAAAGAGGAGTAAAGGTACATTGTTTAAAAATTAACAGTACTATTTATTGGAAAACCTATCTTTTCCCATCTGCACTACAATGCTACTTTTGGCATAAAACAAATAACCACATATGTGTTGGTTGTTTGTAAAGTCTTTTCTATCCCATTTGCTTACTGATTTAGACTTGTGTCAATACTTAAGTCTTGATATCTGGAAGTGTAATGTATTCTAGCTTTATTATGTGTAAAGATTGTACTCTTGGGCCTTTGCATTTTCTTAAAAATTTCCACAAAAAGTGCTGTTTTGATAAGAATTGCACTTAATATATACATTAATTCTGAAGAAAGTGATACATCAATTTACATTTTTAATAGATTTAGTCAGACATTCAAAGTTGTGTAGAACTATGGCAATTCTTCATTGGGTGGGAACGCCCAGAGCACTGTTGAATGTCAGATAGCCCAGCCTCATTCATTAAATACTACTGACTATCCCTATGATAACCAAAACCATCTTGATACCAAAGGGTTAAAAAAACTCACCCAGTGAGGTCTCATTCCTAACATTATATTCTATGGTTCTTATTGTTCATTTATTTAATACCTATCACCTACTGAGTGCAAGCCACGGTGCTTAAAAAAATGTTGAACTGAGTTAAAGTGCTTAAATAGAGGTCTTTTCTACTTTAATCAATTTGAAACTTATATGTAGGCAATTGAATTTACCCCATAATACAGATTGGACAAATCCCTTAAATATTAAATTTGAACTCTTTAAAATAGAAATACTGTCTTAATTTGTTTTGGTACCCCCAGTGCCTCCCAAACAGCAGATTCTCAATTAGATGTTTGACAAACAATTTTAATATACTTTAAGATAATTTTAATTCATTTAAAACTTTAATCTTAAAATGTCATTGGCCTTGGAACTTGCAAAATGATCATGGGTTTAAATGTTCACTCTGGTAAACTTCAAAGGTATTTAATTAAATTTAGGAGATATTGTTGCTTATTTTATTCCTGGAGTAAAATTCACATTACTCATTACATTGTAACTTTAATACTACAGTAATTTAACATGACTTTTAAACTATATTTTTATCAACTTGAAACCTCATATATTTTGACCCGCTACAGAGAAATGATAAATGAAATATTTCCATAAGTTGTATGCAAGGAAAAAAAAAAAACCCCTCCAAGCTTTCCATTTTTAAAGATTTTATTTATTTATTCATTTATTTGACAGAGAGATAGATCCCAAGAAGGCAAAGAGGCAGGCAGAGAGAGAGAGAGGGAAGCAGGCTCCCTGCTGAGCAGAGAGCCCAATGCGGGGCTCGATCCCAGGACCCGGGATCACGACCTGAGCCGAAGGCAGAGGCTTAACCCACTGAGCCACCCAGGTGCCCCTAAGCTTTCCATTTTTATCATGCTTGCACAAGACACCATAAAAGCAAAAATCTCAATGTTTACTTACCAGACATGGCAGAGAAAGAAAGAAACTACACATTTGTGTGTAAAACAAGCTATTCTAAAAATGAATTACATGGCTAATGTTAAATTAAATAGAACACAAAGATACATACTGATGAGTTTGGGCTTTGGTGGGAAAAGAGAGAAAATAAAGAAATATAAATATTTATTTATGTAAATATAAGTACTTGCTTAGTGCCAAATATACTGACTCAGTGAAATGTTTTGGCACTATGAATGAAACAAAGGCACAGAACATATAATTCCTGACCTCAAGGAACTTATTGTCTAATAGAAAAGTGTCAAAATAAGCACAGTGTAAATAGAAAGGAATGACTATAAATATTTTATAATCCAAATGAGTTTCACAGTACAACTCAAGTATGTTCTTTCTGTAGCTTGGCTTACCAGAATTACTGCATTACTCTATTAAAAAAAAATTTTTTTTTTTTTTTTTTTTTTACTTATTTCACAGAGCGAGAGCACAGAAGCAAGGGGGATAGCAGAGGGAGAGGGAGAAGCAGAATTCTGCTGAGCAGGGAGCCTGACGTGGGGCTTGATCCCAGGACCCTAGAATCATGACCTGAGCCGAAGGTAGACACTTAACTGACTGAGCCACCCAGGCGCCCTGAATTACTGCATTATTAGCCTTTGCATAGCATTTCATAACTTATTCTATTTTATACCAATCAATCTTTATTATAGTTATTTTTGTATATGTCATTTTTTTCTACTAGACTATGAGCTTTTCATGGGCAGGGGTTGTGTTTATAGATATCCTTTTTATAGACTGGCACATGGTAGGAACTCATAAGTATTTAATCAAATTGAGCTAACACAGTATTGTACAAAATGTACAAAAATGAAAGAAGTGAAAAATAATACCAAGGTGTTAACTTTACAAACAAGTAATGAACAGGAAATACACAAACAGAAAGAGAGAGAGAGAGAGAGAAAGGTGTCAGTTCTGAAAATGTATGTAGGATCATAGCAGAAACAAGGAAGGAGAATATCCTGGAAGTAGAATTGGTGTGATCAAGGTAGAGTTACCAGACTTTCTATGTCTGCATCTTTCTAACTCTAGTGGCTAGAGGGGAGGATAATTTTGCAAACAAGCACTTAAGATTCTTATTAATGGGCCATGAATTTTATATGCTTAAGAATAATCTGGGCACCTGGGTGGCTCAGTTGGCTAAGTGTCTGCCTTCGGCTGAGGTCATGATTCTGGAGTTCTGGGATGGAGTCCCACATCGGCTCGCTGCTTGGCTGGGAGTCTGCTTCTCCCTCTGCCCCTCACCCCACTCTCATGCTCTTACACACTCTCTCAAAGATCTAAAGCCTTTTTTTTTTTTTAAAGATTTTATTTATTTGACAGAAAAAGACATAGTGAGAGAGGGGAACACAGGCAGGGCAAGTGGGAGAGGGAGAAGTAGGTTTCCCACTGAGCAGAGAGCCTGATGCAGGGCTCAATCCCAGGACCCTGGGATCATGAACTGAGCTGAAGGCAGACACTTAACATCTGAGCCACCCAGGCGCCCTTCAAATACATAGTCTTAAAAAAAAAAAAAAAGACTGGCCCTACTTAAAAATAAAAGTAATCTATGATTCCCCCCCCCCCCATCATCTTTCCTAGCCTGGAAAACACTAAGTACAGTAACAGCAGCTCTTCATTTACCATATTTCTTGGATATTCAGTTTGTTGGAACTGTTGCACAGTTCAAACATGGGTAAGACATGCCGAAGCCCAGATTGCTGGGTCACAGAGCCTATTAGACCTGTAGGACTTTACCTGATAGCACTAGGCTACCCAAAGGCTTAGGCTAGATGGGTGAAAACAAGTAAGATTGGGTTTCTTAAACATCCTCTGCTAGAACTGGTCCTAGAATTGAGTAGGATGGAGAATGAAAGAAAAAGTCAGTGAGAGTAGAAGCTCCTGGAGATCAGGGACAGTGGATTAGAGGTTAGGAACTCAGGCATTTGCAGTTGTACTATCCATATTGTTAAACCATATTAGAAAACTGGTTCCATTATTTGTTTGCGATGTGATGTTAAGGAAGTTATTTAACCTCCCTGCACTTCACATTTGAAAGACAGGAATAATAATACAGCCTTATAAAGTTGTTGTTGAGTTAGTATGTGTAATTTGTGTAGTGCCTAGCACACTATAAGTACTCACAAAGTCTTGGCTATTACTTGGGTTAATATTTTCTAAATTATCATTAACATCTTTGGGGGATAAGAGGAGAAAGAACACTCAGAGAGATTAAAATAAATTCAGAGAGGCTCTAAGAGAACTGGTAGAGTTTAATGGAAACCAAAGAGAAGAGATAATTAAAAAGATATGTGGGGAAAAAGGGTATGTGATATAAACAAAGATAAGAACACAAAATTCCATAAAGAAATGGGATGCTTTAGTGTAATAACCTCTCCAATAACTTTACACATTTAAAAAAATAAAATAGTATAACCCTAGGCATTACATGATTCAACGAGAATGTTCTAAGCTAATGTTTCCTGGGAGATCCTTATTGGTGTCACTCAGTAAAGATTATAGCGCTATGTAAATGTGAGATTTATTTTCAGTTCCCAATTCAAGCTGGAAATGACTTTTCCCACACAAAGAGCCTTTAAAGATCTTCCCTCACCCCTCTTTCCTCAGGATGATAACATGAAGAGAAAATACAGCTTTGAGTCAAGGAACACTGATCCCACAGGGAGAAGGGGGCCAGCAGGAGACCAATGGTAGAGAGTGCCGCTGGTGCACGAGGCAGAAAGCTCCAGTGAGTGTGGCTGTTCCTGGGGTTGACAAGCAAAGCTGGATTCGTTTATTCAGCCCTTAAGAGAGATGCAGACGTCTTCTCACAGAGCTGACCACATGGGGTAAAAAAAAATGTGACAGCCCAGAAGAGACTTCAGGCTGCACCAAAACTACTCCCTTAGCCACACTGGTAATCCCTGGTTTACTCCTCTAGTCTTGGCTTGACTATTAATACTTCTTTAATTTAATAAAGACAATAAATTATGCAGTCAGTTTAGATGTGTGGCTTTAGTTCCTAACTAAGGAGGAATGGGAAACATTTTAGTCATGTGACTTTATATAATAAATTGTTTGTTGTTTTCATTATAGTAAATTCAATTACTCTTAAATTTTTTTTCTTTTTTTCTTTTTTTTAAGTAAGCTGGGTGGCTCAGTGGCTTGAGATTCTGTCTTTGGCTCAGGTCATGATCTCAGGGTCCTGGGATAGAGCCCCATATCAGGCTTTCTGCTCAGCAGGGAGCCTACTTCCCAACATCCTCTCCCCCCCCCCCCGCCCCACTTTCTCTGCCTGTCTCTCTGCCTACTTGTGATCTCAATCTCTCTGTCAAATAATAAATAGAATCTTTAAAAAAAAAAAATTAAAGTAAGTAAAACCCTGAGATCAGGAGTTGCCATGCCCGAGCCTGCAAGGTGCTCTCACTCTTACATCTTTTAGAAAAATTCAAGAATTTTTTTTTTCAATTACATAGATACCTAGACTAAATGGACCTTACAGAATCAACATTCTGGTGCCACAGTGAACAACATTAGCAGAACAAAGCTCTGTTATGAGTTCTGACCCACCCTACAGAATTGTCTTAACAGCATTAATTTATATCTGTGTGTGATCACAACCTAATAGCACAGCTTTAAAAAATTCATCCATTGCGTGCATGGGTGGCTCAGTGAGTTTAGCGTCTGCCTTCGGCTCAGATTGTGATCCCAGAGTCCTGGGATTAGGCCCTACATGGGGCTCCCTGCTCAGCGGGGAGTCTGCTTCTCTCTCTCCCTCTGCCTCTTCTCTGTTTGTATGCTCTCTCTCTCTCTCAATTAAGTAAATATTATCTTTAAAAAAAAATTCATCTGTTGTATACTCTTTATGAAGTATATTTAAAATAATTTTGTTTAGAAAATTAAAATGTGATGATGGGTCAGCATCCATGGCATCATTCCTCTGCTCACAAACATTTTATAGGGCCGTGCTGCCTATTAACTTAATTATGAATGCCTCAGCCTGGGAGGAAAGGCTCTTTGGGTATAGCCCAAGTCTACTCTTCCTATCTTAAACTTTCACTATATCTCTTGACCTCAAAGAAACACATGATTTGTTCTTTTTACCTCAGTGTTTCCTGATTTTGTTTGGAGAGAGGCAGTATGAATAGTGGAAAACACTCAACTTTCCTAGATGGCCTGCAGCCTGGGTGGCAATTTGCAAAGTTCTGGCCAATGAGCTGTAACAGAATTCTGTGCAGGAGTGTCTGGGAAGTTTTCTTTTCTCCTTCCTTCAGTCCCTTCTTCCTGCCCGACTGTGGACTGGTACTTGGAGCTGCAACCACCATCTTGTGATCATGAGGCAACAAAAGTATGATGGAAGTGTGACCTTGACATTCTAGAACCACTCAATTGATACCAGCACGCTATTTAGCTTCAGATTTCTTGTGCTGTTTGAAATATAAAGACTTACTTATCAAAGCTTCTACCAATTACGTTTCCTTTTGCATGCACCCGAATCAGCTCCTAACTGACATATCTTCTCTCCAGGTTTCTAGATTGACCACGTTACCTTCACTTTCAGTTTTCTCCTTTGCTTTCAAACAGACGTAGCCTCTCTGTCTTCTATGAGCCCCACAGCATTTTGTGCTTGTTTTCATGCTTAGAATATTTTGTCTTGTATTGATTTTTGCTTATTTGCCTAACCTCTTCTACTACTGTGTTCACTTTTCTGGTGCAAGAATAGTGTTTTACTTATTTGCTTTATACACAGGAGGTTTCTAAATATTTTTCCGAACTGATTTAGACTAAGTATATCACACTATAGTACTCATGTTTATAAACAATTCTATATGATATGAATGACATAAAGCTTGTGCTGTCCTACAGATATCTCTCACAGTGTAGATAAGCATCATTTTCTGTGACTGCTAGATGAAGTAAAAATGCTTCTTTTTGCTGTTTCCTTCTGGAACATGTATTTAAGTCTGAGATCTTATTCTAGCCATTTCCTCAGTTGCCCTAGGGCACAGAGACAAATTGAAAAGAGAATAAAACACCTAAAACTAAATATGAGTTTGAATTTTTATAAAAATACAAATCACTAAGCTGGTTAATTCCAAGTGTTAGTATTGAGCCAGGATGCACGGACAACTACAGGTTCTATCACTTAAACTTAACCACAGGTTAAAAAAGTCATGCCCACACTGTGCATTTTTTGATACATAAGTTAATTGATACCTCACAAATATTCAATTTGTGAAGGTTTGAGCTCCTCAGGATAAATGAATTATATTTTAATTGAGTATTTACAATCCCTAACAAAGGGATTCATTTAGTTCAACATTAACATTTTGTATTAAATGAAATGAGTCTGCCATAGAGTTTTTTCCTGAACAATTTTGTTACTAAACTCTGTGATGGTTTTTATAAGACAGTTTGTTATGTAGTGTATGGAAGGGCACTTTAGGAGAGCATTCATTTAACACTCAAGGGCAGTGATTTAAATATTTTTTAGTTCTCTAACCCTGACTTCAAATAAAATACATGAAAAAGAGTTGAAGCTAGGGTGAGTATACTCAACTTAGTTTTGCTTCCCTGTCACCCACAGTCCAAATCAGCAATTCCAGAGGCAGCTCTTATTATCACAGGGGCCAGAGCATTTTGAAAACCAATGCTGTAGGAAATATATATTTTAAAAACCCAAGATGCATCCATACATACAATGGAGTATTATGCCTCCATCAGAAAGGATGAATACCCAACTTTTGTATCAACATGGATGGGACTGGAGGAGATTATCCTGAGTTAAATAAGTCAAGCAGAGAGAGTCAATTACCATATGGTTTCACTTATTTGTGGAGCATAAGGAATAGCATGGAGGACATGGGGAGATGGAGCAGAAGTGAGTTGGGGGAATTGGAGGGGGAGACAAACCATGAGAGACTGTGGACTCTGAGAAACAAACTGAGGGTCTTGGAGGGGAAGGGGGTTAGTGTGGGTGGGTGAGCCTGGTGGTGGGTATTAAGGAGGGTATGTACTGCATGGAGCACTGGGTGTGGTGCATAAACAATGAATTTTGGAACACTGGAAAAAAATTTTTAAAAAAAGAAAAAAAACCCCTAAGATATGAATATAAAATATTTTCATAAATATCACCTTGGCAAAAAAGGATTCTTGACAGTTTTAAAACATAATATACCTAACTCAGCACCTTCTGAAGAATAGGGAACTAATAAATGCTAAGTTTTGTTGATGATGTTGTTGTAAGGATAAAAAGTACCTCGGGGACTTCTTGTTTCTGGTCTTGAATAAAAGGAAATTGGAAGTCATCAGTATTATCCCCCCAAACAAGAAAAAATGCAGAATAAACTGAATCTATCAGAGCAATGAAGTTACAGGGCAGGCCGTTGCCCAGAAAACTGTAGAAATGTTAGGCAGATATAAGAATCACAACCCACCAGAGCAGAAGCCCAAGAATAAAAATCTCTACAGGAACCAGTAATAGAGGATAAGAAAGAAAGAAAGAAAGAAAGAAAGAAAGAAAGAAAGAAAGAAAGAAAGAAAGAAAAACAAAAAACCCTAAACTAAACTGTAAATGACAAATTGCTAGAAGCTCAGTGTGGACAAGTTTGGAGATTACAAAAATCAAGGGTGCCCAATCTTAGGTATAGAAAGACTCGGTGTCATCAAGGTTTCAGTTCTTGGAACTTGATATAAAGATTCAATGCAATCCCAATAAAATCCCAATACTACATAGGGAGAAGACAGCAAACTACAAGCTGAGGAGAGAGGCCTCAGAAGAAATAATCTCTGTTGACACCTTGATCTTAGATTTCTCCTCCAGAACCATGAGAAAATAAAATTTCTCTTGTTTAAGCCACCCAGTCTGTGGTATTTGTTAAACAGCTCTAGCAAACTACATCATTTCAAGACTTACTCTACAGATACAGCAATCAAGACAGTGTTGGTGTTGATGAAAGAAAACACCAATAGATAAACAGAACAGTGTACAGAGCCCAGAAACAGCCCCACACGAATGCAGTCAACTGATCTTTGACAGAAGGGCAAGGATGATTCAATGAGAAAGGATGGTCTTCAACAAATGGTACTTAAACAAATGGACATCCACATGCAAAAGAATGAATCTAGAGAGAGACCTTACACCTTTCACAAAAAGTAACTCAAAGTGAATAACAGACCTAAAATGCAAAGTTATAAAATCCTGGAAGAAAATATAGGAGAAAAGTGAGGCAATCTTGGATTTGACAATGACTTAACTAAATATAACATCAAAAGCATGACCCTGCGCCTGGGTGGCTCAGTTGGGTGAGGGACTGCCTTCGGCTCAGGTCATGATCCCGGATTTCCAGGATCGAATCCCGCATTGGGCTCCCAGCTCCTTGGGGAGCCTGCTTCTCCCTCTGACCTTCTTCTCTCTCATGCGCTTTCTCACTCATTCTCTCTCAAATGAATAAATAAAATCTTAAAAAAAAAAAAAAAAAGCATGACCCTGAAAGAAAAAAAATGGTAACTTGGATTTCATAAAAATTAAAAACTTCTGTTCTGTGAAAGATATTGTTAAGAGAATGAAGACAAACTGCAGACTGGGAGTAAATCTTTGCAAAACAGCTATCTGATAAAGGACTGGTATCAAAAATTTAGAAAACACTTCTAAAATTCAACAATAAGAAAACAGAGACTCTAATTAAAAGCAAAAGATATGAACAGTCACCTCACTGAAGAAGCCATACAGATGGCAAATAAACATACAAAAAGACATGCAACATTATATGTTATCAGGGCACTAAAAATTAAAACAAGATACTACTACACACTTATTAGAATGGCTCAAATACAAAACACTGACAACCTCAGATGCTGGTGAGGATGTTGAATGACAGAAACCTCCATTCATTGCTAGTGGAAATGGTATGGCCACTTTGGAAGGCAGTTGGGCAATTTCTTATAAAACTGAACATTTTCCCCCATAAAATCCAGCATTTGTACTCCTTGTTATTTTCACAAATGAGATGAAAACTTATACACAAAAAACCTGCACACAAATTTTTGTAGCAGCTTTATTCATAACTGTTAAAACTTTGAAGCAATCAAAATATCCTTCAATAGGTCTGAATGGATAAACAAATAGTGGTACTTCCATATAATGGATTAATGTTTAGTGATAAAAAGAAATGAGCTATCAAGTCACAAAAAGACAAATGTATATTGCTAAGTATAAGTATTAAATGTATATTGCTAAGGGAAAGAAGCCAATCCCAAAAGCTATGTACTATGATTTCTATTATCTGACATTCTGGAAAAAGCAAAACTATAGAAACAGTAAAACAAGCAGTGATTATGAGAGATTTGGGGGGCGGGGAGAGGGGATGAATAGGTGGAGGACAGGGTATTTTTAGAATAGTTTGACTACTCTGTGTACCATCTGATGGCACATATCATATTTATATATTTGTCAAACTTGTAGAATGTCTACCACAAAGAGTGAATCTTAATGTAAACTATGGACTTCAATTAATATTGTGTCAATATTGACTCATCAACTGTAACAAATGTGCACACTAAAGCAAGATGTTAATAAGGGGAAACTCAGGGTGGAGTGCAGGGTGGCATGGGTTTCATTCTACACTTTCCTCCTGTATTTTCTGTAAACCTAAACCTGCTCCAAAAACAATCATTAATTTTTTTTAAAATGGTGTCTTGCATTGGTTTTGAGTATTGCATTCCATTCTCATTTATTTTTTCAAAAATAAACTGCCATAAACTAAAGATCTATTTTTGCAGATTATAATGGAAGTAGACATTTTTAGGAAAACTGCCCAATGTAAAAAAAAGGGGGGAGATATATTGTAAATTTTAATGTGCTACATAATATAAAGCAGAGATCTTAAAACTGCAAATTGCATGCCCTTTTCAAAGACTTCGTAATGGGTAATGGGGGTATGGATAGTTTTAAAGGAATTCAATTCTGAGATCTTCAATTTTCATAGTTATTCTCTCCTAAAATTGACCTACTTGAAAATGTACCTATAGTCTGCAGGTTCTCTTTTCCCATTTGACTGACCTTGGCAGAGAGAAGGCATGGCTTTCATTCACCCTGAACCTCAGTGTGGGGCATTGCTCCCAAGGAAGGTGGGACTACATGACTACACTGTAGTCATGTAGGACTAGGTGGGACTACATGACCCATGACTACAGAACAACAAACTCATAGGGGCTTGAGCCTTGTTTCATAATTAGCAGGGAACAAACACACGGCAATGAAAGTGAGAAGACTATCCTAGAAACATGTTTGTTGGAATTAAAAAACAAAGTAAGACTTTCTTCTCATTGATTTGACAATGATTGCCAATTATACTATATTATGAGCTTTTTTCTATAAATCCTAATTCATGATTTTGGTAAAAATATATTTAAAGTATACATTTCAGGTCAGAAATGATATCCTTTGTCAACTATTTATACTTACAATGAAAAATATATGTAAACATAAAAATGTATGTATGATAAGGTAAATGGTTTTAAAAAATTATTTTAGAGAATACTTAAACAAAAAATATGAAAAATATGATCCCTACCATGCCACTTCATATTACCTCACTTTTAATATCGCTACTTCTGTTTCCTTTGTTCTTGAACAAATTCGTGTTACTCAATGCCCTCTTACATAACTTCAGTTTTCAGCACTCTCTCCAAGTCTTCTTCAAGAAAATACCAGATACTATAAACATCCTCATCCTTCAATCCGAAAGCAACATAATATTTCTACCACTTGAAATTATAAAGCTGTAAAGTCAGTATTTATCTCTAAATATATAGTTCCTTAAAAAGAAGAGATGGGAATAAAAGAAGAGATGACACTAAACAAGTCAGTACCCAATTAATTTCATAGTTGATACAATGTAATTCTTTAAGTCACTCTTGTATAGTAAATATAAATTAAAAAATTGACATTGAATAAAACTAAAGGTGACTATAATTCAAAAGTTATAAAAGGAGTTGGTCTTTGGAGTCTGTTGTGGGTTAAACTGGAGCTTAGCCATTCACTCAAAATGTGACCCTGGGCAAGTGACTTAACCTTTCCAAGTCCCCTCATCTAACTTTGAGGACTATTGTGGGGATTAAATGGCACAATATAGGTAATGTGCTTGGTGTATTGTTGCCACTATTCAGTACTCAATAAATGATAGCAATAAGTGATCTCATTATTGTCATTACTACTAATATTAGCTCCCAAGTTCGTTCATGCTTGTACATCATTTAAATAGGGAAGGGGAGGAAAATGAGATTGTCTGGGCTCAACTGAGACAAACTTATCAATTTAAAAGTGCTTTTTGAGGGGCACCTGGGTGGCTCAGTGGATTAAGCCGCTGCCTTCGGCTCAGGTCATGATCTCAGTGTCCTGGGATCGAGCCCCGCATCGGGCTCTTTGCTCAGCGAGAGCCTGCTTCTCTCTCTCTCTGACTGACTCTCTGCCTACTTGTGATTTCTCTCTCTGTCAAATAAATAAATAAAATCTTAAAATAAATAAATAAATAAATAAATAAAAGTGCTTTTTGAGCACTTAACAATGTGTCAGACTGTTCTAAGTAGAACAGAGAAAAATCCTTATTCTTGTAAAGCTTACATCCTAGAAAAGAAGATGAAAAATGAATATAATAAATGGGACAATTATATAAAATGTTAGAAGGTGGTAAGTGCTATGGAAAATACAGATCAGATCAAGAATAACTAGGAATGGCAGAATGGGGGTAAACTGCTACTTTGAAATGGATGGTCAGGAAAAGCTTCATTAAGAAGGTGCTATTTCAACAAATATTTGAAGGTGAGGAAGTTAGCTATGAAAAGATCTGAGAGAAGAGCATTTCAAGCAAAGGGAACAGGCAGCAAAGGCCCTAAGGCTTGGCATGGTCAAGGAACAGCAAGGAATACCAAGTGTAGCTGAATCAGAGCATACACAGGAAGAGGAATAAAACCTGAAATTAGAGAATTTAAGTGGCCACATGGCTGGGTCTTGGTGGTCACCAAAGGACTTTTGAGTGAGATGGAGATTTGATGGAGAGTTTTGCGCAGAGAAATGACATGATGTGTCTTATGTTTTAAAAGAATCATCCTTCTGGCTGCTGCATGAGAACAAGGAGATCAGGGGCAAAAGCAGGCAGCTAGTTAGGAGGCTATTACAATAATCCAGCAAAACATGATGATTGCTTGGACTGAATGCCAGCACTGGTGGTTAGTGAAAGCTGGTTTCATTGTGAATATACTTTAAAGGCAGAGTCAGTAAGATTTCCTGCCAGACTGGATGTTGGGTGAACAGTGATTGTTTTAAGGAGGAGAAAAAAATCATACTGTAAACACCTGAAAAAGATTATATGAATATAGTGTTTTCAGAGAGATGGGACTTCCACAGCTTCCCCAGTATAAGTACCTAAGAGGTCTAAAACTAATATGATGTTGTAATTCAAGGATACTTGAATTTTTGAAAAAGTACATAAGAGATGTGAGAACAGAAACCATGTGGGATGTTTGCATTTCCCACAGGGCCTATAAATTTAACATTGTATGTGCTTAATAAATCAAGCACATTTTTTAAAGATTTAATTTTAAAATGTAAAAATTTTTTTACATGTTTTAAAAATTTACATTTATTAATTGCCCTATCACAGTTCCTTTTCATTACTCTTGGTGGGGGGCGGACAAGAACTCTACCCACTTGTCACAATCTCTTTCCACTCCTGCCCTCACTCTTCATTTCTATTTAACCGTGATGATTTTTCCTGCTTGCAACGAATTTATGTGCCAAGGAAATCAGATGGATACATAGCCACATTTTCTGTAGGATTAGCAATAAAAAGAGGAAAGAGGAAAAAGAGGGTCACAGCAATTACCAAGCATTTAGCTTCAGTAATTTCCACAGCTTCATTATTGCCACATTATGCACAAATACACCTATCATACATTTTTTTTTAACTAGGTACCAGAAACCTGAATCAAATGATGATATTGTTACTGATATTATATAAATAGGTAATGTTCAGCTTTGTTTTGGTAACAGGGACAGAATATAAATTCAGTTCATAAATGTAAAATCAAATTGTTTCAGAATTCCTGTTCCTGAATAAATCATGTTTAATTTTGTTTCTTCAAGTTTGAGAGGAAAAAACATGCCCTGGCATTTTTCAAACAGGCCTTATGTGAAGACCTCAATGCTGTAGGGAAGAATGTTTTAGCTCCATTTACTTCCAATCCTAAAAGGCATAAATGGCAAAATGAAGAAAAATGGTTGGTAGGTCAAGCTAAAAAGGTGACTCATATTAATAGTCTTATAAATGAGACTTTCTATATCAAGTGTTTTGGCACAGCTTTCTAAATATATTCATAATACAGACTTCTAGTCAAATTAGATAGAAATACATCTTTCCCCATATTATATCTTTTATTAAAGAAAATGTGTCTACCAAAGACATGGCGATGACTGGTAGCATCACACTTAGTCGTCCTATTAAAATGCCAAGAGCATGCAAGCAATTTAACATACCAACTCAGAGACAATTTTTTCCCTTATTTATTAAGTGAAGAATGTGTCTTCAATGCTCTGGTGTGACTCCTTCATAATAAATTTTTCAGGAGGTTCTACACAAGAGGTGCCTGGGTGGCTCAGTAGGTTAAGTGCCTACCTTTGGCTCAGGTCATGATCTCAGGGTCCCATGATTGAGCCCTGCTCAGCAGGGAGTCTGCTTCTCCCTCTACCTTGCCCCTCCACCCTACTCATGCTCTGTCTCTGTCTCTCTCTCTTAAACAAATAAATAAAATCTTAAAAAGAAAAAAGAGGTTCCACATTGATCTTGTTGAACTGTTTACTTATATTAAAAAAGCAGTATCAGTGACTTTACTTTCTCCAATGCAGTAACCAGACTGATGAATTGCTAACAGTATATCCATGCTGGATATCTCTAAAGGTCACACTTTGGTTTGTTTTTATGGTCATATACTACATCCCTTAGGTCAAAGGATATCTTAAATAAGTTGCAGCCTAACAGCATCTCTAAGAAATCCTCCAGTTGGGTTAAATGAAGTAACAATGTACTTAATATATAATCAAAAAAACTGAGAAGTAAGAATAGCACATTATATTATACACTAGGAATTCCAAACATATTTGGTGTATTTAAAGAAATATTTTCAGGTATTTTCTTTTATATAATTCATAACTATACCTAGAAAGGTTTGACCATTAAAATAGTATAGTTTGGGGTGCCTGGGTGGCTCAGTGGGTTAAAGCCTCTGCCTTTGGCTCAGGTCATGATCCCAGGATCCTGGGATCGAGGCCCGCATCGGGCTCTCTGCTCAGCGGGGAGCCTGCTTCCCTTCCTCTCTCTCTACCTGCCTCTCTGTCTACTTGTGATCTCTGTCTGTCAAATAAATAAATAAAAAATCTTAAAAAAAATAGTATAGTTTGTTACGATAACTGATAACAGGATGAGAGTTCATGCATCAAAAACATGGCTTATCAAAAGCTACTGCCATATCATGATAGTTTTATTAATTTCTGGCTTTTAGTCTTCCACCCTTAACAGAATATCATCAGTTCATACGGAAACCATTTGAGAACATGTTATTAGAATTGTATAGTAAATGAACTATGCATGTAATGGCTGTTTGACTGAATTATTACTTCTAATTCACAGATGGTTAATAAAAGTAATTTCTGAGGAGTTTTATGTAGATTTACATAGTAACAGAATAAACACCATTTATAACAAATGCCATTAAAACAAAATCCCCTTACAACAAAAGACTTTCAAGTTCCAAATGATGGCTTATATATTTGTGAAAGTAATACTGATATGACTTCAATGTACAAAACAACTTGTATGGTCCCTTAGAGACTTCTGCAATAGAGAAGCCCTTTATTGACTCATGTAATAACAATGAGATGAGTATAGGGTACACTACGCTGGTTCCATCACCATTAATTACTTAAAACTGGGTCCAGTTGAGTAAGCTGGTGAAGGCCCTGGAGTGATCTCCAGAGGTATCTAGAGGTCTTCCTATCTGTATCCGAATTTAGAGTTGAAGAGTTCCCTATTTATAGTCATCAGCCTCATCCCTGCAACCTATCCCTCTCACGCACCTTTTATGTCCCCACCAGAAAAATGAAAATGAATACTAGGTAGCTGAAAGACAGTCCCTGCTTAAAACAAAGTTCTTGGAGTGAAAAGATGGTAAAATTGTAGCAGACCTAGAACTTAATGACCTATATTAGCAGCCTGAAGCCAAACCTTAGGTCACATGACCACTTCAGAGGTTCACAGAATTTACTATGCAGCAGAGTCAGGGGAAGAGACACGCTTTTCACAGTAAGTCTTGTTGCTTTCTATTCTTTGATGCTGCAACCGTTATTCACTGGGGAGCTCAATGTGCCATTAGAAAGGCTGTTATGAGAATATGTGTTTTGGGCTATTGAGGTTGAGTTAATCTGCACCTGCATACATATATGTGTCAGTGAAGGTTATTAGGTGCTAGACTAGGCTAGGCACTTGTTACATGCCTTTTAGTCTAACTGGAATAAAGTGGGCGGGGGGATATCTTGTTTATAAGGACATAAAATCTTATATCTCAATTTAGTGAGCTATTATCTAAAATGTATTAAATCTATGAAATCACATATAATATAGGATGTTTACTTTTAATGACTGATAATGTGTGATAATTTTTTCAGTGGATTAAGTAATATGAAATGAATAATTGCATACTTCCCACTGTAAATCTTTAATACTTTCCAATGGCACAAGGCTAGTAAAATGATTTCTGTTCTCAGTCTTGCACATTAGAGGAGCTATGAAATTCACCTTTTAAGTTCTGTTTGCTAGTGTAGACACTAAAAAATTAATTATTATTATTATTTTACAAAAGGCTTCTAAGTGGATAGCTGTGATTCCATGTGTATATGAGCAAAGAAACCATTTAACTAACTTTTATGGTTTTATTTTGAAAATTAAGCTGATGTGTAAGAAAACTAAGGCCCTTTACTTTCTGTTTGAAATCTTTAATTATAAGCATTATACATTTGAAAGGCTTCCTAAATTAGCTATTATCTTAGCCCTACCTTTATTTACTTTTACATAATTATCTTGGTGAAAGATATAATTATGGCATTATACAAAATTACTAACCCATTTTTTAAAATTTTTCCTAAGTGATGAACACATTACATATGGATTAAGGCAATAAATCTCCAACTAAAATAGCTAGGATTTAATTGAAAAGTGGAAACTAGAATTCCTATTTCTTGGTTAAAAAAAAAACACCTTATGAAAGAGTATTTGGGGGGAAATAATCAACAAATCTTAAGATATAATTACAAATTTCTAATTATATAAAAAATGTTTATTTTAATGCCCAATTTAGAGAAGAAAAACTGAGAACCATGTCTTTTAACACCATGGGAAAAAGCAAAAGGGTCTCTTCGCTTGAATTTTTCATTTTGTATTACTGTGGTGTGTCAGGGTGACAGAATCACAATGTGACATTTTTATCCTCATATTTGATGTCTGCAGCATAAAATTATTACTCTTAGAGCGATGAGAAGGAGTGTCTTATTTAGAAAACAATGAAGCTTATTATACAATAATTGGAAGGAGAAATCATCTTCTGTAACTAGCAGAGTGGCTCCCAATCCTCTAAAGGAATGGTAAAAGAAGATGGCCAAGACATAACCCTTCCAAACTTAATTTTAAACAATGATCCAAATTATCATAAAATAATTAATCATGTTTCACTCAAGTGATAATAGATATAAATGTCAATTGACTAGGAACAATGAGTATGTAGGCCCATGGGATATTACTATCCAGTGTTATCAAGATGTTATCAACTTGGCACCTCCCCTCTATTTCAAGGGTATATTTTAAATGCTCAGTTGGTTTGGCTTTAATTAGTCATCCTGATGGGTATTCATACCCAGTCTTTACCATATGTCTATAGAGGTAAGAGGAAGAGATGACAGGTTAAAAAAAAGCATTTAAATTTGAATTAAATTATTCAATAGTGTTTTAATACACTAAAAGCCAAAATTTCTCATGATAAAGGAGAGTTTTACATAAGCCAAAGATTTAGAAGGAAATCAATATAATGGTAGGGAAGAGTCCTTGGAGTAGAGAAGGAGCTAGTAAAATCTTCAAGGAGGAAAGATCAAGTTACATATCAAAGTTGTTTTTGTTTCTTTCTTTCTTTCTTTTTTTTTTAAGTTTTAGGTTGAAATGGAGAAGTATTCCCAACCTTAAAGACAAGAAACAGTTGGTTAATTAGAGAACACTGAAACAGGCTGCTATGGCTACTATGCCGGGACCTGCATTTGGACTTTGAGAATTGATTACCTAATGCTTTTCCTCAAAGAGCAGACAACTCAGATACATATGGAGAGTTAAAGATGTAGTCAGGTTACAACATTGTACCTATACTCAACAATAAAATATTATAAAATTAAAAACTGTTAAGAGGGTAGATCTCGTGCTAAGCATTTTTTTTAAGGATTTTATTTACTTATTTATGTATGAGAGAGATAGAGATAGAGAGAGAGAGAAAGGAGAGAAGCAGAGGGAGAGGGAGAAAGAATCTGAAGCAGACTTAGTGCTGAGTGCAGAGTCCAACATGGGGTGTGATCCCTGAGGTCATGAACTGAGCTGAAACCAAGAGTTGGACACTAAACCCATGGAGACACACAGGCACCCCTCATGTTAAGTGTTCATATGACAATTATAAAAGAGAGAGATGTAGTCAGATATTTAGCAGATGTAATATTTTCCACATATTATTAGTTTTTTCATTCTATTAGTTTTTTCATTTACTAACCCCCTACTGTGTGCTACATCCTGTGTTAGGGGCTGCAGAAGCATTAGTAAACAAGAACATGCCATGATTTCTGCCACCAGCTTATGGTATAATAGACAGAAACATCAAGAAAACAAAAATTAAAATAATGTTTGTAAGTGTGAAAATAGAGGTAATTTACAAGGTACTCTAGGAGTATAGAGGTAGTCTACCTGACCTGGTTTTGGAGAATTAGGATAGACATTTTAGAGGAAGTAACATCTAACTAAAGGAGGAATAAGACTGACCTGCCAAGAATACTTGAAAGAGGGCACCTGGGTGGCTCACTGGGTTAAGCCACTGCCTTCGGCTCAGGTCATGATCCCAGGGTCCTGGGATCGAGTCCCGCTTCGGGTTTTCTGCTCAGCAGAGAGCCCGCTTCCCCTTCTCTCTCTGCCAGCCTCTCTGCCTACTTGTGATCTCTGTCTGTTAAATAAATAAATAAATAGAATCCTTAAAAAAAAAAAAAAAAGAATACTTGGAAGAAAGGGGAAATATGTTTGGCATTTACAAAAGACTTGGAAGTAACAAAATGGGCCACTGTGAGGCCTGCAGATCTAAGAGTCAGACTGCAACTTGGAGTTCAGGAGGGAGATGGGCTAGAGAGGTTGCCAGAGACAAGCACTGGACTAGATTAAAAATTTACCAAAAAGCACCTCCATAAATATTTACTGAACGAATAAAAATCTATAGTTAATCTGGCTCTCACATAGTTAAGTCCTTGAAACTTCAAGTGACTCAGTATGTACATTATATTGAAATAACAAACATTTCATCCTAGGTTAAGATATTAAAAATCTCACAGAACTTCTCACATTTCTCTCTCTGTGACACACACACACACACACACACACACACACACACACGCACATGACCCCAAAGTAAATCTCACCTCAACTTTTAAAGCAAAGATGAGGGAATTATTGTAGTGGGAAGGAACTATTCCTTCTTGATACAAACAAGCGATTTGAGTGTTGTCAATCATTTAATTAAAAATCATCTGTAGGCACAATAATTTTATCTTACATGATGGTATTAAGACTTTTTTCAGGAAAATTTTATATCACATTTACTAATAGGAATGAACATTTTCTTTTCTTTTCTTGTCATATTTTTAATAAGATTCATGATGTACCATGCTCAGGCATATAAGTATATTTTTTAAAAATGTTGAAAAAAATGTTATATTAAAACCTAAAATAAAAAGTATAACTATTTAAATATTACACAAAACATCATTTCAATTTGCTTGTTTTCTAAATTTAAAATAAACATTCTGCTTTCCAAATGAAGCAATTACTTTTTCAGATCATAACTATTCAATAATTACCATTTTTAAATTTTTGAATATTTACTGTAAAGCAATGTAGTATCAACTTTTCTGATTAGAAAATAGATGCTTGTGGGAAAAATGGAAGCAATTTTATTTAAAAAAATGTGCAGATGCATCCTATAATAAAAAAGTACATTTAATGATCATATAATTAGATGGGAGGAGTAAGTGGGTATGATAAGATGAATGGATCACAGCTTTTACTGCCTAAGTTAAAATTTAACAAAAATTAAGGCTGCCTACCATTATAATTGCTATGTAAGTTAGACTTTTTTCATTTTGTTGCTTTGAAATAAAGTATATAGTTTATTAATTACTTTGATAGTACTCCCTTTTCTTCAGAAATACATGTCATAAAATATATTATGCAGCTGACTGGTAGAAATTACACAGTTGAAATAAAAAATGTGGAAATAGGGGCATCTGGGTGGCTCAGTGGTTAAAGCCTCTGGCTTCGGCTCAGGTTATGATCTCAGGGTCCTGGGACAGAGCCCTACATGGGGCTCCCTGGTCAGCAAGGAGCCTGTTCCGCTCCCCCCCACCCGCAACCCCTCCCCACCCGCCCCTCTGCCTACTTGTGATCTTTTTCTGTCAAATAAATAAATAAAATCTTTTTAAAAATGTGGAAATAGATAAACAATTTACTTTGACACTTTTTTCAGGATACTTACTTTAGGTGATGTTACTGAAATCTCATATGACTCACTTGTAAAGTGTTTTTATTTCAACTTGTATTAGTTGAAATAAAAACAATATAGAAAATAATAAAAATTAAATTTTATATTTGTTAAAATAATTTATATTGCATTAAAAATATGAGTGTTTCATTGACTATATTGACTAAATAATTATGTAATACTATAACATTTATAAAAATATCCAAATAAAGTTGATGGTTATTTGACATGTTACTTTAGAAAGGCTCTGTGCAACACATTGTGATTATATTCCCGCTTCATAAGATTATAGAAAAAATTGCCCTTATTAAAAGGAATCTTTCCAAGGGAATAATACACTTGAATTAAAAATAATAGACAATTAGGAATAAACTTATTAAGTGATTGCTCTGATAAGCTAATTGGTCAAACTTTGCAGGCCATCTGAGTATCTTTAGATAGAGTCACATTTCGACAATCCAGGACGGGTTAAAAAAGATAGCATTTTATTACAACTTCTATATGCGGTCTTTGAAAAACCATTTTAATATCCAAATGCCTTTGTTTAAATCATCTCAATCTTTTCTTTTACAATTTAAACCTCATATTCACTTTGTTCTGCATGTTTGTTGTTAAAACTAGCCTAATGATTAAACCTTCTATATACATTCTTGAAAATTACTTTAGATTTCTTGTTTTTCTAAGATATTAATAGTAAGCCCTTTAACATCTCCTTGTCCATCATCTCAAAATATTTGATAATTTCTGATTTCAAAGGAATCACAAAAAGAATATAGGGGCAGTAAGGAAGTTTATTTTAAGGTCTACATAAGGAATCTTTATCAAAAAATTAAAATATTTTTGCTACAGTGCTCAACTTATTATTCTTTTCGAATCTATTTTTTATCTTTAAGATAAATTTGGAAACTTGTTTTGAAAAATACTTTTATGTTAAAATGAGAAAATTAAACCCTTCCTAAAAATATTTTTTGTAATATGGAAATTTATTGAGATGGTTTAAGAACTGGTAAATTCTGGTAGGAGTTAAAATACTAACAGGAACTCTTTGATTTTTGATGATTGTGATATATAGATAAGAGAACATTTCAGAAAGCATAGATATTTTTTTTTAATGACCATGATTTTTAACTTCACGTGAAGCTAACCTATAGGTAGTACTTGTAAGGGCGGAAAATGTTCACCAAATATTTTGGGGTTAAAAAAATATTTGTAGTATGAAAGCAAAACCAATGAAAATTGGAAAAATTAGAGAAAGAAAGAGAAATATCTCCCTTCTACAGGCATAGTTTAAGTCTTGTTTCACAAATAAAAGGACCCTCCCTAGCATATGGAGTAGTTGCCATGTCCTCCCAGGGATGGTCTGTAGCTATGTTCACCTCAGGCTCATCAAGAAGAGGTGAACTGTCAAATATAATTTCAGTCATAGGGTAGTTTGGTTGAGACAGATTAGTGGTATGCAATCATGATAGATAGTTTATCCTAGTTCCAAAATGCCGCTTGGGAAATCTTGAACTCAAATGAACAGAGACTCAGTCATTATTAGTGTCAAAAAGGTATACAGAGACAAAATTTGGTTGGCAGCACGAAAGATGAATCAAGGCGAAAAAGTGGCCAATTGCACGTTCCAAATAGAAATTGAGAGGCATATTACAGTTTGGAAACACTTTAAATAACAGAAGGGTCATATATTATTAATTGTTCATTGATTCATATTTAAAACATGTTCCTCTAAAGTAATATATTTTTAGAAAGACAATATAAATTACATGTATTCTCTTGTTTCAAAATCTTTATTCTCACTGAGATACAGAATAAAGAGGCCCCTCTTAGATACAGGATTAAGACAGTAAGATATTTCTAAAAATTTACATAATTTTTATTCTCTTTCTTTCAGTTGAAAATTCCAAGAAATCAGACTTTTTAAGAGAAAAATGGGTTTTGTGGAAATATATTAACATTTAACTGTTACAAATTTGATGAGTTTCTTAGGAAGAAATCAGGATATACTATGGGCATAAACTTAGAATGTGGAAGAACTTAATGCAAAGAACCTTCCAAACATTTTCTAAACACTGGAGAATATACATTTATAAATTGTAAAATATATTATTCTATTAGCAAACACAAACTTTGGTATCTTTAAACCACCCCCCCAACCCAACTGAATATCCACAAAAAGAATGTCCTCGAGTGTCACTGCCTGAAGTGATATGCTCTGACAAATCTAACAGCTCTTTCTGTGTCATTCCTAATGCACTTGTCACTCAGTATTATCCATCCTCATTAATGACAATGGGAAAGTTTATCTTGGGAACACGTTTTAAATCATCTACTCTTTACAATGGGACCATGAAATCTCTTACAAAACATGAGGCGGGAACTACTCTGACAACAAAACCCCTTCCTGGCAGCTTTATTCTTAATTCCTGTTCAAGGAGTAATCTGTTTATTATAAAATCATACAGAACAATATATTAAACAGAATTTGAAACAAGAATAGCTAGTGTGATTTTCAAGCTTACAAGTATTTTTACAACATTTTTATTAGGCTGAAAACACTAAGTTGAGTCCTTTTTGTGTGGTTTCATGCAATCTTCTTTTCTATTCTACATTATAAACACCTTTGAGAAGGATTGATTTTAGCTAATTTTAAAACAATTCACAAAGGCCAAAGACATTAATCTTTACTTAATTATTTAGAAAATAATAGTAGGCATTAAAAGCAATTTTGAGTAAAACTGTCCTCACATGTTTAAATTTTCTAACTAAAATGGCAGAAGATTCCAACTCAAGACTCACACAGCCTAAAAAATATTCTGACCAGCCCCGAAGTTACTTTAAATATATTTATATTTTAAGCTTTAACATGCTCTTATTTTCTTGCTTAAGAAATTCCTACAGTTTAAAAAAAAAAATGAAGTGAAAAATAAGCAAGAATTCTTGATCCATAGCAGCCACTCAAGCCTTCTGTTTTAACTTGGCTATCTATCAGTTACAGTGTCGATAATGAGTAGCTAATCTTTCTTTGGTATACTTCTGCTGATAAAATCAAAACTTGTTAGAAATATATCCTTATGCTTCCTATTATTCAGTCATTAAAATTTTAATGCTACATTTTGATTAATTTACTTATGATAAAATAATCTTATATAGATTACAATAAATTTGAAAAATCACACTTAGTGTTGATTTTCTCCCTTTTAATCATCTGAAGCTCATTTGTGAATTCAAACATGCTAGAAACAAATACAGATTTTCAATATTTAAATTTCATGGAGCTGTAATTCATGAAGACTTTTTAGCCTCAGAATTCAAGTCTAACAAAAAATAAAAGTTTCCTTTAAAGGATACTCTGAAGATTTTATGTGTTTCATGTTTAAGATTGTGAGTTAAATGTACATAAAGAGCAGAAGATGGTTAATTTAATTTATAATGTTTTGTAAAAGAAATATAAAATCTAAGGAAAAATAAGAAGATGTACATGTAAATTATAATTGTTTCTCATATATTAGGTGTTTATTAGGAAGGCCAAAATAGCAATTAATGTGTGGCTTCAGAAAGCACAGTTAGTACTAATGTGATGGGTGGGAAGTTTCTTTAGCATCTCAAAGAATGTTCTAGCAGCTGTAGTTGGTAGAGAATGAAATGGGTGCCTCCAAGAAAGTGGGTTCCTCATGAATACAGAGAGGCTGGGTGAGAAAATATATGCCTACAATAAGAAGCTGGCTTTGAACACTATGAGCTCCCTTCTGATTTTAGCATTTTAAGAAATCTAGGTTATTTTCTCAAAGAGACATACCTGCATTATTAATTCAGAAAGTGCAAACTACACATTAAGTGATTATATGAATTTATTATTACTCAAAGCGTAATTTAAAGGCTATCAATCATATCCTCTAAATGACAGCTCTTTCAGTAAGTTTTGTTTAAATTGTGTAGTGTTCTAAAGAAGTGGTTCTTATTTATAGCAAACTTTCTCTGTAAATGACCAGGTAATAAATATTTTTTTGGCCTTGCATGCCGTAAGATGTCAGCTTAGTGATGCAGTGTGAAAGCAGCCATATACAATTCATAAACAATTAGGCCTGGCTGTGTTCCAATCCAAGTTTATTTGAAAAAAAAAAAAAAAAAACAGTGAGGCTGGATTTGGCCCATAGGTCATAGTCTGTGAACTTCATGCTTTAAAGCATCAGGGGCAAAGTTGACTTAATAATGTTTTTACTTAGGTATTTTTATGTGAACCAAACCATAAGAATCTTTCCAATAAAATGATGGGAATGTTATAATATATTTGAGTGCTAAAGCAAAGAAATGGCTCATATTTACGGTACTATGAAGAGTAAATCACACTTCCAAAATATCTTTACATGTACTCTTTCTGTTTCTTGAGTAAATTACACATTAAGTCAATAGAACCGATGAAGGAAAATGCATTCAGCTATAAATTATGCACTGTAGAAGATTTTCTTCTGAATATAATTGTCCTTAAATTTCTATCTGGGCCAGAATGGTTTCCCAGGAGGAAATTCTTAAGAAGCCAAACTAAAGAATTAGGTTGGGACTTGTCAGCTCTATGTGTACAAAGAGATCAGTGGAATCATTCTTCAATAATGATATTTCTGATGATTTATTATTACAGAAGTGATATTAGCTGCCTTATTAGCAATGTGCATTTAAATCTGAACTTAACCAAAATGTATTTATCTTCTATTGTACATAGTTATTTCATGCTTAACTCCTGAGTCTCATGAATCTTTTGTAATATTTTTCTATTAAAAGCCATATAGGCAATAAAATCCACTTCATTGGCCCAAGAAGACCAGGGATATTAAAAGGCAATTACTGGGTCAAAGGGGATTAGAAGGTATAGGTACTTTAAACCCATGAATCTGAACTGATTCCTGTCAGCTCTGAGCAACTTTTACAAATTTGGAAAATTTATTATAAAATCTTTTAAGATGAAGCATTCAAAATAATTTTCAAATGGCAATAAAATGACAGTAAGGAAATAATGATTCAAATAGAGTATCAATCACTTTTTGGTAACTAAAAATTATTATGTATTTCCTCACTTTCTATCTGATAATTCTGAAGAGTACAGCTTAACTTCACTTTGGTAATAATGGTTCATTGTATTATTAGCTGATTTTGTTGATTTTTTGTTGAAGTATGACTGGTACACAATATCCTACTAGTTTCAGGTGTACATCATTGTGATTTGATATTTTTATACATTATGAAATGATCCCCATGATGTCTAGTTACCATCTGTCACCAAAGTTATTATATTAGTGACTATGTTCCTATGCTGTACATTATAACCCCACGACTTCTTTCTTTTTATAACTGGAAGTCTATACCTCCTAATCCCCTTTCTCTACTTCTTCTCTCTCCCAACACTCCCCTGTCTGATAACCAACAGGTTTTTTTTTTTTTTAAGGTTTTATTTATTTATTTGACAGACAGAGATCACAAGTAGGCAGAGAAGCAGGCAGAGAGAGAGAAAGGAAGGGAAGCAGACTCCCTGCTGAGCAGAGAGCCCGATGTGGGGCTCGATCCCAGGACCCTGGGATCATGACAGGTGCCCTAACCAACAGTTTTTTTCTTGTATCTATGTGTCAACATTTGGTTTTGTTTGTTCATTTGTTTTGTTTTTAGATTCCACATATAAGTGAAATCATATGGTATTTGATTTTCTCTCACTTATTTCATTAACATAATGCCTTGCAGGTCCATCCATATTGTTGCAAATGGATCAGCTGCTGTTTTGAAGGTTATTTCATTTATTTGAGACCTTAAAAATAGATTAACCATTTATGCAAACTGTATTAGCATTATCAGACTATTACATATAATCCGAAAGGGTGAGAGTCTATTATTTATTATTTTTTTTTAAAGATTTTATTTATTTAAGAGAGAGAGACTGAGAGTGAGCATGAGCAAGAAGCAGACTCCCTGTTGAGCAGGTAGCCCAATGTGGGACTCGATCCCAGGACCCTGCTATCATGACCTGAGCAGAAAGCAGCTGCTTGACTGACTGAGCCACCAAGATGCCTCATAAATGGTGAGAGTCATGCGAATATGTTTTGAGCACTGTCAAGAGGACATTCACTCATTCATTCATTCAATATTTTTTGAGCACATACATGATCAGGCACTGAACTAGGAAGAGGGGAATATGGTGATGAGTAAAACAGACATAAGGTTAAAGCATTTATGCCCTTAAATGAACATGTTTTCCCAAAGCTTCGGTATTTTATGTAAGAGGCTTAAGCATGATCATGAAGTTTTCACTATGCTAAGGAAGTATGGCAGCAAAGCCAAACAAAACATTGTGAAGAGTGGACAACCGAGAGCTAAACAACAAGCACAGATTACTTAGATCAGGGATATTCTTGGCTGCTTGCATCATGTTTGCCCTTAATGACTGGCCTTAGTATTTTTTTTTTTTTAAGATTTTATTTACTTATTTATTTGACAGACAAGTAGGCAGAGAGGCAGACCGAGACAGAGAAAGGAGGAAGCAGGCTCCCCACTGAGCAGAAAGCCTGATGCAGGGTTTGATCCCAGGACCCTGAGATCATGACCTGAACTGAAGGCAGAGGCTTTAACCCACTGAGCCACCCAGGCGTCCCATGACCTTAGTATTTTCCTATAAAAATCAGTTCTACAGGTTTTTGAAGGGTGACTTATCATTATTCATTTGATTCTTGACTCAAACCCATTATTAAATTACTTTTGTTTGACCCAGATTTGATTTGGCACTGGCTACAAATTTAAATTTTTTGATAGTACCAATCAAACTCCAAAACAATTAGGGGTATATAGTTGTGTAACTGAATGGCCAAATTCAGAGGAAAGAATCTAGAAAGTGCTGGATAAATTTATTATTAATTTGATTTTGAGAACAAAAAATGATTTACACCTCTTATATTTGTGTATGTATGTGTGTATACATATCAAACATAAAATCTAAATGTATTAAAATTACTGTAATGTACAAAATATTTTAATCACTAGTTTCATTTTTATCCTAAAATCTTAATTTATTGAAAAATCAGGTGAGTGAATTCATTCAGCACGGATCATTCCTAATACTTTATCTGCACCACCATTTGTCTCCCTCAGTGCATTGGCAAGGCTCTGAAAAGTTATGAAAATAAACACTGTCTAGTTTGATTACTTTTTCCTACCTATCCCTTACAAATTTTAGACTTCAATACAGAAAAAAATGGAGTATATACATCTTAGGCATTTAAAAACATGCTAGCTTTATGGTAAAGAACATGTGAACACTGCTGCTGTGCCATGCTTTTCTGTATCTGGATGTGATCCAGGTATCTAAACAACTGTGTGCCTATGTGCAGGTTTCCTTAAAGACTAGCTAAATGTTTTAGTAATTTTCTATAATTATATCAAGAATATAGCACTAGTGCATTTGGTTTTGCTCAGTATCTTAGCAATCTGTTTGTAAAAATATTAATAAACTAGTATTGTATTAGCTTTTCCCTTTGCCCACTGAATACAAGAGAAGCTGACCCATTTATTTACAGGCTCAACAAGGGCAATCCATTTCATGCTATAGCACTGACCCTTAACAAAGATCTTGTAAATGAGTAGCCTATTACAATATGTACAAGTGACCTTTAATTGCACCAAAAGGCTTTTTGTGACAAGGGTTTTCAATGCTACACCGTAGCTACAGTATAAGCTGGTAAAATATTTCTTAGGTTGTTGAGCGGATATATCAACAACACATCTCCCTATCAAAAAAAAAATACATATATATATAAAATTTGAGGCATTTAATAGTCTCCATTATAATAATGCCTTTTAAATGACTATTGATTAGAAGAATAAACTATTTTTTCAATCACGGAAGAATTAAATATTTAGAACTCACATAAAATAATTCATTAGCTCATTAAAAATGTAATAAAATACAGCTTCATTTTTAATAAAATAGCCTTTGGAAACAAAAATAGTTATTTCAAACTTGGCACTAGGTTCATTTTATAATAGAAAAATTTAAACTTAGTAAAAGACAACTCTTCCCTGGAATTTTCACAACTTAGAAATGTTTAGGGAATAATCACATATCCAATAAAACATGTCCAAATACTCAAATACATTCCAAAAGTTATTTATATTAAGTAAAGATATTTAAAGCAAAATTTCAATGAAGTATAGGGTCAGATATTACCACTGATTTACTCAGAAATTTCTGAATGAGTGCAATATATTTTTGACAGTCTCACAAAAAATGAAACCAAATACTCAATTTCATTAAACCACTCATATTAAGTATCTTATTTTTGGAAGGCTCATGACAAAATGATTTAGTCTGATGCTCTACAACAACGGTGGGCTGATTTGACAGCACCTGACAAAACAGTTCAGTGAACTTCACTAGACCAGATACAAAGAACCTGAACCAGCTACTCTATGAAATGTCCACTGTGGCATGGAGTTATGACAGTAATAACTCTGATGAAACTTTAATTTCTACTTAAATAAGAGTATTGCTTTACTAGTTTTGTGGCTAAAAGCATTTCCGTTACACCTCAGTTTCTCTTAATTAGTCTCTTAAAAGTTCTATCTTGTAAAAACTAAAAATTTATATTTAATCTCATATTTCCTTAATGAGGAACATTTTTTTAAAAGATTTTATTTATTTACTTGACAGAAATCACAAGTAGGCAGAGAGGCAGGCAAAGAGAGATGGGGGAAGGTAGGCTCCCTGCTGAGTAGAGAGTCCGATGCAGGGCTCCATCCCAGGACCCTGGGATCATGACCTGAGCTGAAGGCAGAGGCTTTAACCCACTGAGCCACCCAGGCTCCCCATGAGAAACATTTCTTATCCTAAACTGTAGAGACTTTTTTAGTAATACTGATCAATAAAAAAGGGAAATATTTTGCAATCATGAGATTTATTGCTTAACTTTGCTTAAAGATGGTATTTGAAGTACTTCTAGTAAATGAAACATTTGCAACAAAAAAGGAATAGGTATTAATATGAATGGATTAAACCTCCATTAGACCAAGTTATGATTAAAAAGGAGGCAAAAAAAGAAATTTTAGAAAACTGAGTTTGTTATCTTACTACCTTATAAATTATATATGCCTTAATTATCTCACAAGATGATGCTTCAAAGATTATATATGTAAAATAATTCAGAAAAAAATATAACAACATGGTAACTATGAGCAAATTAGTATTTGCAAAAATACCTGCATGTTGAATGCAAGTGAATACAAAAATACAATAATATTACACTGAAACTAAGTTTTGGTACTTCTGAACCATATCAAAATAGTGAACCAAAGCAAGGGAACCCTGTTTCTTTGTATAGAAATATTTTCCCCACATTATGTAGCTAAGATCTAGAAATTCTACAGAGGTGGTTAGTACTTTATGGAATGGCTTTATAGTTTGGCAACTTAATTTTTCTATTAAAATACATCTACCAAATACCAGAAATTAGTAAAAAAAAAATAAGAAAAAGAACAATCTTGCAATGCTAATGTTATATAAGGGAGAATTTATGGTTAATTTATTCTGAATTTTATAAGGTATTTCATAAAAATAGAGTAGAAATGCTAGGGGCACAAGAACTTTTAACATGAATGTTAAAAGATTATATATCAGTGTGTGTGTATATTTTTGTTCTTCTTTATGTCTCACAGCAGAGGCTTTCTGGCTCATGCACTGAAGATGGGATGGCAGGGCACTGTGGGGCATGGTGAGTAGTTGTTGTTTCAGAGCCCAGGCTCTGGTAGAAGTGTCATTTCTGTCAGTTATTAACTCTGACCTTGGATAAGTTAGGTTACTTGATCTCTTTGAACCTTAAGTTTCTTCAATTATAAAATGTAGATACTCGTGGTATACAGTAGTTGTGAGATCTCTGAGTAATGCCTAGAAAGCACTTGCGGTAGTCTTAGGACCCTGCTAAAGAGTCAATAAAACTTATTATTTTTAAGTCAATAATAATTAACAGAGCTCCTGAACACGTTAACTTTCCAGTGTAACTCTGTACATGGAGTTAAAAGATCTGGATTTAATGCTAGCTCTGTGACTTTGGGAAGGTCACGCAACTCCTTATATTTCCTCACATTAGAATGTGTGTACTAATCCAATGGCAAGGGCTCCTGTGAGTATCAAATAAGAGATAGATATGGTAGTGTATGTGAAAGCACCAACACAATGCCTAGATTAAATGAGATACCCAATACATGTTTTTAAATATACTTACGGTAGACATGAATTACTCTAAAATTAGTACTTTAACAATTCAACCAATATTTGTGGCATACCTCCCACGTGTGCTTGGGATTTTGCCACAAAAAAGACAGACTATGTTCTAATCTTGTGAAGCTTACAACAAAAAAGGCTGAATCATGTTGAAAAATAACAAACTAACTGATAATTAATTGTAGTAATACATGTTACACTGAGAATTAAAATAGGGTATGTGATAACAGATAACAGAGTGACTACTTCAAATGGTCCAGTCTGGGAAGATCTCTCTAAGGAGACTGAGATATTTAACCTGTGATCCAGTGACAAGAAAAAGCCATGAAAGGATGGAGGGATGAACATTCTGGACATACACTGTGCAAAGATCTTGAGGAAGGACTAAAGATATTTTGGGTACAAAAGTATCCCCAAAGTTACCTATATTAATCACAAAGCTCATGGATACCATATTTATTAAGCTCTAGATAAGTTCTTTCTCTTCTAGGCATTTTGGAGGTTATATTAGTAAAATATATGTTCTCACCTTCTACCTGTTGAAATGGGGTAGCCATGATTTGTCATTATTTTTTGTTTTCTATTTTTCTATCTTCTTCAGACACCATAAATAGCACATTGTAGGGGGTAGTGGTTTAGGGAATATCATATAAACTGGGTGAGTTCTGCTACAGCAGTTCTACAAATGCTTTAAAAAAATGCCTTGAAATACTGCAATATGGTTTTCCTGGAACCATACAATAAAATACATACAGAAGTGTTTATATCTGCAAGATTCAGGATAGAAGACAGAGATTTTTTTCCTCTTTGTATCTATCCTTAGACGATGCTGAATCTGTACCATCCTAATCTCAAAAGTGAGATTGCTGGACCATAGGTACCACAGAATCTTTAACAGACTCATGAACTGAAAACTATGTGGCAAGATTCTAAATATTAGACTTTTGCTTTGTGTCACCATCTTGCTGACCATATTCCTAACATATTTCTAATATGTAGTATGACTTAGTATAAAAATTTGTGCAATGTGAACCATTAGAGTCTAAGTTCAATTTATAAAATGACCCTTTTTATATAAAAATTATTCACAGTCAAGGTGTCATAAAATAATTTAAAATACTTCTCAAAGAAAGAGGATTTATTTGATGTGATTTATTGGATGTAACAATGTCTAAGTTTTGTATCTCAGGTGTTGATGACCATACAGAAACTTTAAGAGCTATAATAGCCAAACATGAATGTACTCTTCCTTGCCAAATGAAGCAATGATGTTCGGCTAGCCCAACTAACAGGAAGCATGTGAAGTGAACACAAAAGCACACTGGCCCTATGCTGCCTAAGGGAAAGTCAGCAAGATGGCAGCTTCAATCATTCGGAATAATACTAAAGCAGCCTTAGGCTTTTCTCAGAATGGAAACATGTCACTATTACTGCAATATTCCAACAAATCAGAATGCAGAGAAAGAACACTTATGCAATCACATCCTAGAAGGGCACTTTACTCAACATTTAAGTGGAAAATAATTATAAAGAAATTTCAGAAAAATTGTCAGTGAAAAAAATGACTCAGGGAAAAATGTTTTTTCTTTTAATGCACTTAATAGATTTTTTAAAAGCTTACCACTTAGAATTTCTTTTTACATTCTCCTTAAGGAATTATTAATGTAAACACTAATTTTTATGAAGTGGTAAGTGAAAAGTTTGGGATTCAGGCTGCCAGTTAAGAAATATTCATTTTCCTTCTGATATAGTACTATTACTTTGGAAGTTTGATCAAAGGGGATAAAGTTCCCCAACATTTATATAGGAAGTTAAAAAAATGCTTCAAATATTTTGGGAACTTACCTAATCAGTATACTTCTAGCATGTGTCTAGTCATGTAGCCATCTTTGGTCAATCATCAAAAAATCAAAGGCAAATTGGCATGACTCAACCCTAACTTTAATACCGCATGATTGTGTCGTGTAAGCTTGTTTTGTGTGAGAGCTGCTGTGGTTTTAGTAGAGAGATTAACAACCGGACCTAAGCTGGCCTCCAAACCTTGCCCTGCTGATGCCTCCAGCTCTTTGAAGTCTGACCATCATACCTGGCAAAACAACAGTGAGAACCAGGGTGGTGTCAGATCTAATCAAGTTGGTCGCTGCAGCAGAGCTAACTATGGGGTTCACTAATTGGCCCAATTGCGGATTATACCTTTTGCTACAGATTCAAGACAATAATTTAGTTAAATGATGTGTTTTTTTTTTCTTATCTCTTCTAATTAAGATTCCAATGTGGGAAGAAATAGGATTAGACAGAGTCTCAAAACTGTGTTCCCCTTAAGGTGGTATGCACTTTTGATAGGCTCACTACGACATGTGAAATATAAAAGAGCACAGTCTTACCAACTTCTGGAGAATCTGTGAAACCTGTATGACCCTACTGGATGTCTACCTTACTTAGGAAATAAAGTGTAAATATGGGGATGGTGATATAACGAATATATTAAGATGTAAACACGTACAAAATGACATTTCCATTGTTAAAGAATGCTAATTTGAATTTACTTTTGACAAGTGATTTGATCTGGATGAACAGAAGCACATGTTCCTCTTTGATTTTCTTTTGCTAACTGTAGTATATCTGGGAATTGAATATTGCAGTATTTGTAGAGGGCATCATTATCAGAATTGGTATATTGGACTATATGGTCCCTCATGCTACGACTTAATGCTCTTGAGTCAGACATTTATGTTTCCGTTATTTTTCTTTATAGTGACATAACTGTTAATTGACAAGTAAGTTAACCAATTCTCTCCTGTACCTCCAGGTATAGTGAACAGTCCCCTTTCTACCTCCTATTTAAAACTGGAAAGACTATTGGTATAAAACATAGGCAAGTAAGGAAACCTAGGACCAAAGATATCATGCAACTCTACGTTGTCCAACATTGTCATAGTGACTACAAGAGTCTATGGTTTTACAATATGTAAAAATTTCAGATAATTCTACTGAATCATATCAAGTATACTGTAGTACTATATAAAGCTGATTTATACTGATGGCATATAATATTTTGGCCTCAATATACCTAAGAAGGAGTTTTCTAAGTAAGTGCATCAAAAATAGTTGTTATTTAATAAATAGTGGTTTATCAGTTCTTCTGTGAGAAAGTTTTTGATGACTGGAGACTCGGTACTGGAGTCCTGTGTTCTGAATTAGGGGCAAAATATTAAAGACAATCTTGAGTAAACTTAATCTATTTCGATTTTCTGGACTGTCAATATTCATTTAATGTGCAAAACCCACATAAATAAACTACTTATGATAATTACTATTTTGGGACCAATTAAAACCTATGTACATATTGTTTTACCTTATTTTTGAAAATTTGCTGTTATGATATCATCAAATTAAATGAAGCCACATTTCAAATCCTATCAAATCTTCCTTGTTTAGGTATCACAATTACATCATAATGACTAATATAAAGAAAAATTTGGCTAATGATGATCTCAACATCAGAGAAGCAAAAATACAAAACTGAAAAAAAAAAAAAAAAAGAACCAAATAAGTCTAAGTAGTTATTTCAGCTGGGAAGTGAAGCTATGTACCCAAGTTACATTTCTAAAGGAACTTAATGAAGAAAGTAATGTTTATATATCACTTGCCTGGTGGAGTTTATATAATACTTATAGCTGTATTGTTGGGGCAAGTTTTCAGACTCTGTAACTTATCTATCCATATATGTATTTCAGCAAGATTTTATACCTGCTAAGTGTATGCTCTGTTCTTAGTCCTGGGACAGATAGGAAGATGAAAAAGACATAGTTTCTATATATTGAGTCTATTATTATATCTTAGTAAAGCCTTTTGTTATAAAATATTCAATTACCATATAGTAAGTTTAAGTAAGCCAGTAGAGGGCCTGGTACACAATAATGGCTTAATAAATCTTGCTATGATTGAATAAAGGTTATGTGGTAAGGCCAAGAAATAAGTAGCATGTCATGGTTAATCAAATATGCTAGACAGTTACATTGTACAGTTTATAAGGATTATAAATTTTTAAAGAATTGGAAAGCTATTTTTTTTTTAACCTGAAGCCAGACTGAATCAACCTTAAATTTTCTCTTTTACCTATCCAGAATACGTGCCAAGATTTTAGTGTCATTACTATAGATATGATTCCTCTACGGTTTTTGTAGAGGGGCAATTTATAGAGCTTCATAACTGACGAACACTAGGTATTAGCAAAAATTTATTGTGATTAGATAAATGCTTCCACTTGAGTCTGAATAATACAAATACACAGTTCGAGAAGAGATAAATATTCTTTTGCCTTTTCCAAATAACTCAGAAATATTAAAGACTGCTGTTTAAAGCTGCTCTACTTGTTAGAGGCTCTTGGTGGCTGTTAGTAAAAAAAAAAAATAATAATAAATAAATAAATAAATAAATAAATAAAAATTTAGTTTTCATCTATAAAAAAGAGTATTTAAAAAATCAAAGAAAGGGTACCCTAAAAATAGAGATGAAGATATTTTCCTGGTTTTTTTTTGCTCCTTGTTTCCAACATGCCAATTTTGAGACTGTGTGACTGATAAGAAAATTCCACCATGTAACAAATCTACCTGTATGGAATCAGAAAACATATCTCCTTTCCCTGCTAAACCACCTTTCTCTTCTGAAAGTAGAATGCAGATTCAATGTCTGCTATATTAGAATCTCACACTTTATAGACTAGTACACATTTTATTATTTTTATTTTATTATTATTTTTTAGTATCAGTTTAAAAATTTTGTTGTGCATATTAAAATAATGTCACTTGATAGATAAATTTTCCCCTAATAAGGGAATCCTCTTGTTTCCAGTTTCTATAATATATCACCAAAGACTTACTATCTGTTTGGTTATGTATTTTATAAGGTACAGTGCTGTATTTAAATCATTTAGTTTTATGTGAACCACATGATTTTACCTTGTTATAATTATATCTATATATGTTTCTGTCAGGTTTGTTTCATTCTGAAACACCAAACTGAATTTTATTGCATGAGTGAATAAATTATTTGGAATGTGCTGTAACTATATTTCTATGTATAAAAAAAGATGAAAGTTATAAGCCAAAAAGGTAAAGGATTTGAGCAACTGTATTAAATATTGACTTTTTAAAAACCAACCACCTATTTGTGTTTTCTTTTCAAATATTTCTTCCAAATCACAGGTGATCAGTTATAATTATTCTCTTAGGTTAGAATGCTGGGAATAGAAGAGAGGAAATGGAACAGAAACCTATGTGGTTTATAAAAGATCTCACATCAGCTATAGTGGTAAAGTGTAGGGACTACTAGAACCTAAGTTCACTCAAAGGAGAGGTCCCACTTGACATTATTTAGTCCTTTATTTCTATCCCTTCAAGCCCAAAATAAGACTCAGTGTATGTGTGCATATATGTGTTGTGTGCATGTGTGAGAAAGAGAGAGAGTGAGAGAGAATAAACATAATTCACACGACAGTGCTACTTTTTTCTCTGGGTGCAACAGGATTTTCACTAGGGAATCTGCTTGGTTAGTTTGTATGATGATAGAGACGCTATCTTAGACCTGGTTGTCAGAACACACATTTGGGAGAAAGGCGTCATGCAGAGGAAAAAAACCCCACATTTTTAATGAAAAACACAAGTTCAACTTAAAATGATGAGGCATGCATTCTTGTGACACTAATTATAACTTTATACTTCCAAAATTTTTAAGCAAAGTATCGCTTAAAATGGGTAAATAATAATGGTAAATTTTTCAGTATTGTATCAGAAAAATTGAAACAAAGTTTGAACAATTACAGTGCTGGGTTCCATTTCAGTGGTTTCTTCTGAGAACTAAAGCAAATTAGCTCAAGAATCAGTATTTTTACACTCTGGATCTTTTGGCTTTAAGTGGCTTTTGAAGGGAGTATCCCCAGATGAGAAACTTCTAACACTCCTGCCGAGATGACCTGCTTGAAGAACTGGCTGCCTGATTAACTATTAACTGCTCTCAATAGGATTAGATAATTAAGGACATTGATGACCATTAATTAGGAGGAGGGCACATTAATTTGTCACTGGATAGGGCCCTTACAATGATTTATAGGTTAGTGCTACTTGCAAATGTGAAGGGAAAGAAAAAAAGAGAGAGAACCATGAAGTCACCTTATCAAGTAGCCGGCTAAAGAGGGCAGAGGGTCAAAAAAGGGCCAAAGTGGTCACTTAAGGGTGAAGTCCCAAACACCAAAGCAGTGCCAAGCCACATTGACCATCATTTGGTGATGAAGTTAAAAATATGCTAATTTATTGGTGGCAATTCTCTCTTTTTATGGTTTCAAGCAGTTAAGACAAGTGGCCTGCTTAAGAGCTTTTCATTTGAAAAGAGATTAAACAAAATGGTTTGTCAAGGCTGCTTGGCTGTTTTATGTCTTTGTTAAAAAAATTGCACCGACTATACTGATAACTATCACATCACCCAAAAGCCATCTCTCCCTGAGCATTTATTTCGTTAATAAATACATCAACTCTAATTGCTTAATAGTGCTATGTTCATTTGCTCTTTAGCAAGATTAAGTTGAAATAAATCTTTTGTACCACTACTTTCTGTCACTACTGCTTGCATGAAGGTCACCAAAAAAGTTTCAGTTTTGTAGAAAATTTGATTAAAGACCCTGGTGTAAATTATATTTTGTTTTGTTCATCATGGAAAGTGGAAAGGTGAATTCACTAATAGTAAAGAAAACTGCTTTTAGAATGTAGATAAGGATCCTCTTTACTTAGCCATACACAACTGTGGGTAGCATTCACACTCCACACACAATAATCACAGCTCATTAACATTTAATTAAATATGCTTTTGAAAGCCTTGGAAATATGCATGTCATACTTCTCATGTAAGTTTGGAGTTTACTTTGAATAGGCACTTAAAATCATTTTTTACTATACTCAAATGATATGTCACTAAAAGAGAAAAAAATAAGATAGTTCTAAAAACATTATTCTGTTACACTGAAAGAACTTAAGAATATTAGCAGGAAACATCTTCTAAGAATTTCATTAAGTAAAAAAATGTATATATATATATACACACATAATATATATGTATATATATATATATACATTTTTTTACTTAATGAAATGTATATATATATACATAATATATATGTGTATATATATATATATATATACACACACACATACAGACCATTTAACCTCAAGTCATGAACTAAAATACAAAAATTCTCTCTTACCTCAATGGTGAATAGCTTCCTTTTTAATTTAAAAGCTAAGTCTTTGACATCAGATACATCATAAATCAAGTTATTAAGCCGAGGAATCTGCCGGATATGAATCAAACCTTGTGAAAAGGAAATTAAAAGAAAACAAAATTTAAAACACTGTCTTAGATGCATAAAATTAAGAGTCTTACAGCAGAATCCTGTAAATTTACACACAAGCATCCTCCCCTTTTAAAACTGGAGCTTACTACCAGGAGCAATGAAGCAAATGCTGTGATTATACTCAAGTAATCAAGCAGAATAAGATAAACAGAAATCCTTGTGCGAGGAAAACTAATTGCACTTTGGTACAGAAGTACAGATGTAAAGAGGGATCTTAATACTTGTCAAAACTACAGCCGGTTTGTGTGTGATTTTCTCTTGTATTTACAGTAAGCAAATATGGCTATCACCTTGCATGCTGCCCACGGCACCACTGAGTGATCTTTATTTTATTAAATGCACCAGTAAGCAGCCAGCAAAACACGGCTTATGGGTTACTGATAACCAGTGAAGCACTAATGAAAAGTATTTCATTTTGTACCTTATTAATGACTTGAGCAAACCATTGAAGAAAACTACATTTCAGAGCACACTCTGGGATCAAACTTTAACCCCTATGCCATCCCAAGACACTCATTTCTGTGCCATGTTAGACCTTTATGTAGCTGTTATAAGCTTTGTAACAGTGCTAGGTAAACCGTGAGCTTTGGCCTCTTGTCAGTAGAAACACTTGCTAATTTCTTCTGACAAGGGCACTGGATGCCTTTTGTGCAGCTTAATGCAGTTTCTGACTAAACTCGGGGTCATCTGCCACAGATGAAGACATGGAAGATTCTTCAGTGCATCTCTCTGCCTGAAGTGCATCTCTCCGCCTAACTCAGCCCCTATTTAAAAATCATTGTCCCAAAGACATTGATCTCTGTACATGGGGGAAGAAAGCAAATCCAAATCTGAACAAATGAGATGCCTCTTATTTAAAGAACTGTTTCTCTAGTATACAGTTGTGTGTGCGTTTGAATGCATAGGAATGTATGTAGTCATTTTAGCTTAACAGGGTAAACCTCTAGGTTCTTAACTTTCAAAATGGTCCCTTCAAAAATAATTCACTGAAATATCTGATCTAATTTATTAAACTTAAAAAAAGGCAAAATATGTTATGAAGACAGTTTTTAGATGCAGATTAAAAATATCTTAAACAGAGCTATTTAGTAAAATACATTAGAAATGAGCACACCGGACTTTCACTTGCACATTCCTCATTTTATCTTGATATGTATGTGTTGGTTTAGCCCTTAAGTCAGGAGGCCTTATACAATGAATGAATATGGTTTATCTTCTTATTAACAGAAATGTTACTTCTTGTCAAAGCCACTCATGAATCTGTTCCTAATGATTTATCGATTCAGGGATTTCAGCACAAAACATCATGGCCTTTCACCCTTGAAATGTTTTAATCAAAATAACGGTCTTGGAATATAAAAAACAATTTACTAAATTTATTAGGTCATAATATTTACAAATGATACTCAGATATAATTTATTAAGGCAGTATTTAACTTGAGTTGTTTTAAAAGAAAGCGGAAATAAAAACAAATGAAAAAAAGTCATCCAGTTATGAAACAAATAAGTGCTAGGGATGTAATGTACAGCATGGTGACTATGCTTAACAATAATGTGTTGTATATTTGAAAGTAGCTAAGAGAGGAGATCTTAGACTTCTTGTCACTAGAAAAAAAATCATTGTGAACTATGTGTGGTAATCTATGTTAATGAAACTTAACTCTTGCAGTCATTTCACAATCATCTATCACATCATGACTTTGCACACCTTAAACTAATACAATGTGGTATGTCAACTACAGTTTAACAACAAATTAAAAAAATAGTTTAATCTTAATAGTCCTCTTCCTATAATAGTAACAATAATGGATTAAATAATTATACATAGGACTAATCTGGGCATATAGCATACACAGTTATGCAAGTTAATAATCATGAGGTGAATTATTTTATGTAGCTTTTGTTCATAGCTTGTAGTTTCTAGCCTTTGAAAAATACTTTATTGTTAGATTATACTGTTCTATTATTTTTTAAAAGATTGGATGCTGACTCTTCAAAGCAATGGTGGTTATCATATAAAGTATCTTCTAATTTTTTTTTTTTTTGTAGAGTCAGGAATTGTTATAGTCCTGCAATCACAATCTTATATAATCTTCTAGCAGGGTTCAAATAAGCTATTCAGTCTTTAGAGGTTTCCATGGAAGTATAGTAGGTCCATAATAATAAAAACAGCAATAATTGACATTTACTCAGTATAATAGGTAAAAATCATTCACCATATTCTGTATTTTATTTATAGATGAGATGTACAAAATTATTAAACCTTTCCTATTTCAATGATTCTATGTAAGAATCTTTATGTTTAAAAAATCTCCAAATTAACCAAATGACCAAAATATTGCTAAGAACTTCAAAAAATAATTAAAATCTGATTTGTTGACCTGTATTTATACTAGGATCGCAATATTATAAAATCTCCTCAAAACTCAAACAACAAAATGAGCAAAGTTCAAATATAATCAAAGATGTTCACTTCATGAAAATGTGACTAACTAGGACTTTTATAACATAATAAATATGAATTTTATTTATTACATAGGTAGGCTTTGCAAAGTGTAAACCACTACACAAAGCTGTTATTAATGGAGTTAATATGATATTTATTTCAAAATGGCTAATAAGTACAACTAATTTCATGACAGCTTTAAGTCATGAAAATATTTTTCTGACTGAACCATGCCTTAGTATATGGATTGGACTTATTTCAAGCAGTTACGATAATCCATAGTCTTAATGTAGTTTGGTGATAAGCTGCCATGAAAGAACGGTCAGGAATGGAAAACATTTGACAGATGTATTATAAAATAAAATTCTTGCTACTTGACAGTAGATACTATGACCGGATACAATGCTTCCAGGTAAACCTAAAGGCAACCCAGGGTACTCTCTTCCCGTGATAAAGGTGCTGCTTACCATGATAATCCTTATATAATGGGTTGGTTTCTCTCTCAGAACCAATGAATGATTCCAGACCAACTACTGTATCTGACAAGTTTGTAACACGAGTAATAACTGCTTTATTCTGTAAAACAAGAAAACAAAACACTTATTTTATGTTTAAAAACATAATATGTATTCAGTGCCATTATGCCACTTCAGTGAAAATGGTAGAGGAGATAAACTATCAACATAGAGGAGTAATTCAAAGCTGCCACAGGATGAAAACTGGACGAAAATATGCACTTAATTGAAAATTCTCGCCCATGTAGGTATGCTATTCTAGTTGGAAGAGCTGAGGGGACATACCTTATTTTTGGTAGGGAACATAAATGATTATTTTTCTTCTGTTTTAAGGGTCAAGGCTACCTTTATCCTCACACACTATTCTTTTTCAAATTACTTTACCCATTGGAAAATCTGACATCAGGATTCAGAAGCAGAAGATAGTACAGTATAATGTGGTGTAAGGCAAGGTCCCACTATCATCTGTCAACTGGGACCAGGTCCCAGCCCTGTAACAGCTGAGGTCCTCTGTATCATTTCAGAAGCACGGAAGGGTCCAGCTAAGAGACTGCAACATGGCTAGCTCTGGAGTCTTCTGTTCTCTCCTTCCAGATGCTGCTATTTGGCTCTGGGATAACAATAAAGGCAAAGAAAAGATGGTAGAAGACTAACGCTAGACTAGTAGCTTATGCTTTTTTTTCCAACACAACCTGACATGCTAAATAATGCATTGTTAAAAAAGGTCATATTTTAAGTAGTGAAGGTTCTAAAATGCCCAGAATTTCATGGCTATAAAAAAATCATTAAAAATATAATCATTAAATACCCCATAGGTTCTCCTGAATTGTATTATTTAATGGAGATTCAGTATTTCTTTTAGCCCCTGACAGAGTGATACGTCAGCAAATGTTTCGTATGTTATAACGTCTTTCATATGTTATAACATTTTTGCTCTCAAGTTCTAGGTAAGTTGAAAAAAATAGTTCTTTGTAAAATTTTATAATTTTGAAACTCCCATTTTATACCCTGGTAATATATACCAGTTTAAAAATAATCTTTAGAAAAGGATGGGAAATGTAAAACAGTTAAGAAAACTTTAGTTTGATCCTATGACCCCTGTTAGAGGAAAGTCTAATGAAAGTGAATGAAACACATTCACTTTCTGAAAACATGATTGACTACTGAGCTTACTAGTATTCCTCTGTTTCTTAAGTCCTCTAGTAGAGATTGCATAAGAATGAAAAACAAAAGAAAACTGGTCAATGTTATCTGACTCAGTCTGAAATACATAGTAGTTTCTGTCACTAAACATTATGCTGAAATGACTGGTTAACTCATACCTAGGGCAGTATTTGGAACTCCTCTGTAAGTGGAAATGTGTGTTGTATAAAGAATATTTTGGCCTTTGAATCAGTGCTCTTAAAAGGAACCAGCAAAAATAGTTATCCTTAATTGGCTTTAATACTCTTAATCACGTGGGTACCAAGTGTAGAAAAACAAACATAATTTGAAAATGCCTATTTTTTTCTAAGGCAATTTTTCATTCAATGGTGAGAAAATAATACAGATTGATTCCTTACTTTCAGTTCTATGCCACAGGGGATGGTCCTACTCCAGGAATAACAGGGGCTTCAGAGGCCATAAACAAGTTCCTCTCAATATTTCTTTAGCCAAAGACCATTATATCAAACTCATCCAGGTTGGGTTTCAGCCAGTTATTCTTCACCCAAACAAAAATGTCTGCCAGACATTCCAACAGCTGGGAGACAGTTCACAATGAGTCAACTTGAAAATGATTCATTGTGCTGAGTACTGAACAATGTTGGGGTGGGGGTGGGGTGTGGCTGGGTTGGTTGTAGAGGGTGAGAACAAGTGGGAGATGAAGAATAACCATGTGGTTCTCCCATGAAGAAGAATCTTAGATAACAACCAGCAGGCTCTTATCATTTCATTTTTAGGATAAACTCAACTGGGAAGAGTACTCCTGTCATGGACCCTCAGATGAACAAGCACTTATAAAGGCTACTGACAATATTTCTTAATCAAAAGGTCAGATTTCCTTTTATCTATACATAAAAGACTAAACCTTTGTATCTAAATATCTGAATCTAAAATGATAAAAGTTAGTTTTGTTAGAACTCAACTATTCAGATATGTAGTGATATAAGCTAGGGCTTTTTCAATTATTTTAATAATAGAAGTTGTAAGGTTTAAGGATGGAATTAGTCTTCCATTCAAGTAGTATATAAGCAAGGTCCTGTATATTTAGATGGACACCCTGACATTCAAAGAAGGTTTCTTTCTTTAACCTTAAAATTTACTAATAAACCACTTAACACCCTGTAACATTTGTCAATATTATAAATCTTTTTAGGGTAATTTATGGGAGATTTTAAAAAATCAACCCTCCACTTGGTGGAGAAAAATTAATGAATTGCAAAATAAAAGATGTATACAGGCTGGGTTTAGAAATCTCAGAAACTCATTCATATATTTAATTTATTGTGTTTCTAAGCTCTATCAGTTTATACTACAGTTATTAATTATAAACTAAATTTGATTTTAAAAGCTTTGATGAAGTATTAGAGCAAGAAAAAAGTTTTAATCATTACCACAAAGTAAGTTATATTTAACAATGACCTTACTGTTTTCTGCACAGCAGTTTTGAAAGTTTATGTAATGTGGTAAGCTAGATGGTGAAAGTTGACAGATAACTAAAAAATGTCTATAGAATAAAAAGTACTGGAAATTATGTAAGAATAACATCTAAGTTTCTGACTGAGATAATCTTTATCTTAATTATAAACTCATTCAGTATTCCAGTGATGAGATATTTGGGCATGTAAATGTACATATTTTTTAAAAAGCTGAAATAGTGTTACAGATTCCTTCTGTACCTCCAAGATGCATAGGGAGTATGGTATACTGACATAATCATATCTTAACAACCACTCTTGTCAAAAGGTCTCTCAAATCACAATGCTAATACTAAGTGGTCTTTTAGATAAAGATAGGCAAATTTACTTAAAAGAGTCTAAAATTAATAGCTTTAAAAATCCTCCAAAGCATAACAATCACAATTCACTTTAGGGCGAATGCACTATGGACAATAAATTGTCATAATATAATTCACAGTGTTCAGAAAGCTTTAGCATAATGCTCTGAGAAGAGAGGCCTTGAACTTCCACATTCTCATCTTCACAGATTCTAAGTGTTTTTATGTTATTAGCCAAGATGCGAAGCATCTTTGGTTTCTGAAGTATATGTGACTGGAAATGGAGAATCTCAAGGTATTTGTGCATCAATTACTGGGACATAAAGTTTGAGTAATTTTTGTGTTAATTTTGAAGTTGCTAACATTACAGTTTCTAATAAGGAACATTTGAGTAAGGACATTCAGGATTCACCAGTAGGAGTAAATTAATGGTTATATTCATGCATGGCACAATGACATCACCCAAGTATGTACAATGGTACTGCCACCCCTCCTCCTTGCCCATCTGGATGTGAAAATCCAGGATGGCTCAAAAATCCTCCCTCTACTAGACAAATCTCCCTTCACTCCTGGGTGAAAGTTGTCAGCTCTGGACAGTAGCCAAGACATGACTAGGAGGGAAGCCAGAAGAGAAGAGAGCCGGTGTCCAGGAGTTTTAAGAGTTTGCTGGCAGTCTCAAATAGCATTGTATTAAGTTACATAAAAGGTTCTTAAAGGTTCTTAAAACTTGCAGTGCAATTTCTTAATTATTTATTTAGATTTAAATCATGTCAAATGCTGTTGCAAACAAAAAAGGCAAATCAAAAGTCCAGTTGGTCATTTTTTACCCCAATTTTAATTTCACAAAATATTTCAGTTTTTATTTTGATTATTTCTTGCTTGGTTTCATAGGATGTTTCCTGTTTTCTTTTATAGAATGGTAACCTCTTTATTAGGATATGCCAAATCCATTAAATGGATTTTAAATAAAGGAAGATTAGTTTAATGCTCCCTTGCAATTCAAAGCTCATTAAACCAAAACTATGAACTTCAACAGATAAAATTCAACTACTGCCACATAAGCTCCCTCCATTTTCTAATAAAAATAGTTCAGATACCTCTTTAGAGTAACCAAGTAACAATCAGAAACCCTAAACCCTGAATGTTTTCTTACTTTCTTTGACCCAATTATCTCAACAATATAAAAAGATACAGTTTGTCCCAATACAAAGTATACTGCCCGGAGAGATTTTTAACAAGAGATTAAAAAGTAATTAACCAGTCACTTAATTATTAAGAAGCTTGAAAAGAAAAAAAAATCAATTGACAAAAACATTTATGCAATGGCTCAAATAAGTTTTTGAGTTACTAAAATAAGAAAGGTAGCAAATATACAACATAAAAGGTAGAGCTCCCATTTGATATATGGCACACATAACAGATTTGGGACTACAATAGTGCAAAAGCACTACTAAGTTAATATTGAAAAGTTAAAGAAAGATTTAAATTACTTTATGTTTGAACCTATTACATGATATGATGTGTGTCTATATGTGTGTGTATGTTGGGGGCGGGGGGGAAGAATCCCAAGAAAAGCAAGTATACTACTCCACAGCTCACGTTATAACATTTTTCTGAGAAATAATATGCATAGAAACACAGACATACTAGAATTAATGACATTTCTTTGTCATGTAATTTTAAAAAGCTTGAATAAAAGATAAATCTAGAGATATGTAATGCGGTATTTGTTTTTCTATGCTTATTAAGTTCTACATTCTTTAGGATTGAGACTATGAAGTAATAAAATTGTTTATACTGTAAGTTTTTACAAACCTTCCATCTTCCCCAGAGTTGTCATTTACTCATAGATTAAATTTTTATTTTATAAAAATATTTTATAGTGGGAAAAATAATTCTGTTCATAATTATTTTGAGTTTAAGAAAGAATATAATTTTATCAAATCAAGTTATACTAATAAATATTTATAATACCTTAGTAAAGGTATTAGATTAAATCTTTCCAGATTTAATACTGAACTTTTATTGAAATTCACATAGCTAATTTTAAAATACAGAAGAACTTGTGTAAATTTTAAAAATTGTAGCTATAACACTCTCTTGGTAGCATCATATATGATATTTATGTAGGAACATCATAAACATATTTTGATTCATTGTTCTAATGCTTTAAAACATATCCACAAAAGAGCTTATGGCAAATATACTTAACTTCAAGGGCAAAATAAATTCCTAATTGTCAAATTCTACTAGGATTAAGCAACGGAGCCACATCTTTTTGTGATTTCTATGTGTTCAAATACTTGGTATTCTAAGTTTTGGTGTGAAAATTTTTTTAAGAACACATGATGTTTTCAGAAATATTACTTACTTTTACACTGGCTTCAAATAGTACCTGCTTTGCAGAACATCAGTTTTTTTTTTTCCAGTTTTCTTTTCAATAGGTTATTCTATTAAACATTTTAAAAAATCTTAATATTCTGAACACTCTTATACATGGGGTAAGCAAAATATTATAATGAATAGGGTCAAGAGAATAATGGTATAATATTCAAAATTAATTTTAGGTATTTTTACATAAATGATAGTTTCATACTACACATATGGACATTTGCATCTTTGGTTTAAAAATATATAATGGGTAACTTCTTAAATCAGAAATTTGTTGCCTACTACTTTCTACTTGAAACTGTTAAAATGTAATTCACAGATGTCCAAAAGCTCATAGCTTGCCTGGAAAAACAATTGCTAATATCCAAATATCAAACAGAGCATCCAGCTGATGTTTGTGATGCAGTGGTAGGTTAAAGATACTAAAGTTTAAAATCAGCTTAGAATAATCCCATATTGAGTATAAAATGATAGCCTGTCATCAGGAACAGGCTGACAGAGCCAGGTCCAGATGGGAGACTGGCTGGGAAAAGAGCTGAGGCAGGTGGGAAAATGATGGGAACCTGACGGCAGACAGGACTACTCCCTCTGCTGGCAAGGTTCTCATCTGCTTGAATTTTTAACTAATGACTAGCTTTTCTTTAATTATTGAAGATAACACCAATAAATTATGTAAGGTCTTCCTTCTTTAGTTGGCTGTTCTGCATTTGCACATTTTCAAATTCATGGTATCCTATTTTTCACCAGATTAATTTCTCAGAGATATAAGGATCCAATGTTTCACCAGGAGGTCCAATTATTTATCTTGTAATTTAATTGCATCCTAAGCATAAGCAAATGTAGCATTGCTTTTTATAATATAAGGCCTTTAAAAATTCAGAATGCCTTTGATTTTATATTTGTTGATTTATGTACTTTCTTGAAGAAAGACATTTCTTGGGCTACCGACTTCACAATCTCTTTCTCAGGCTCTGCATAATGCCCCGTAATGAAATAATATAGAAATGAACCATATAAATCAACTATACAGGGAACAAGGAAACAGCATGTCACAGCAAAACAGCATAGATGTACAGCGCCAAACCTATCTGATAATCTAATGATCTGAGTTTACAGATATTATGTACTAATATGTAAGAAATTAAGAACTAATGTTTACACAAAAAATTTGTTAAATTTTACAGAAAAATTATTCAATATTTGATTTTCAATGTAAGTTAATAGCTGCAGCAAAAACATTTAGTAAAAATCTGTTCTAAGATTTTGGCCTACAACCAGAAGCTCCCAGAACAGGAGGGATCAGCTTTTTCACCCACTGTTCTCATCTGAATCCTGGCTTAAAAGCTATTCCAGCTCCCAGCTTTCCAGAAGGCTCCATCCCAGGAATCCCTGCCTGCCATTTGGTTTGCTGATTTTAATCTCTCAGGACTTTCTTACAGTGGCTCTACTATGCTGAACTGGCACTTGCTTCTAGAAGTGAGTTATTATTAAACCTGTAGGTCAATTGTGGCACTAACAACTCTTTGGAAGCTTTCAGCCACAGTGTACAATTTGCTAGTCTAATTAAATATTAATTCTAAGTGTTACATTTTGTGGCTAAGAGCTTTTATTTTCCATCATCAGCCTGGAAGAGAAAGAGGTTACAAGGCTAATTTAATCTCTCCCCTTGTCCTCCCCAACATTAAAGATTAACTACATAGGGTGCGAAAACATTATTAAAGAAGCAGAAACTCTTTATATAATAATAATGCAATTAATAGCAAAAGGCTAAAACATAATGTTAGGATATAATATATGGCCTGGTACTTAAAGAGTTTTAAATTATATTTAGTTACAAGCACATTTTCTTTCAATATTAAGAAATAAGTATCTTTTTTTGAAGATAGTAATCTTTCTTTAAGAGAAAGTATGCATCCAGGTATATAAGTAGGAAAAACTCAAAACTTACATTTTCTCACAGGTATTTTTCAGACAGCTTGTAACACCAAAGATTAAAAGCTTAGTAATTTTATTTGTTAAAAAAAGGCAAAATTAAATAAAGTTGTATCTATTTTCTGTACATAAAAAGTGATGAAGTCAAAGATAGTTTATAATAAAAATAATTAACATTAAAGATCCTTTTTCCTTTTTTCTTCTACCATGTTCAAGTGGACTGAACACAGAGGTCTCTTTCTGCTTCTGTTCCCAGAACAGTTGTGTCCATGCGTGGACACTGGGCATTATAAAGACTGCAGTCCAACAGCCAAAGATTCCATATGCCCTAACAGATGACTCAATCTCCATACTGTGATGAGACGTTTCACTATTTCTATCATTGATATATTTGAAAATTTTGGCTCTAAACAGTACTTTAACAACCACCATCACTACAAGGAAATACAGTAGGAATCACTGTATGAAATGTAATATCACAAAGTTATTTTAGAACAAAAAAGTTTTAAAATTATTTTTCTTTTTATGGCTTGCTGAATATGCTTTGGTTAGATTAAGTATAATGAAAGATTTCTAAGTGGTAATTTTTCCCTGTAGAGATACACATTTATCTTATTGACCATTTCAAATATCTTGCTCTTATTTAATATGCATAGTTACACTAAGGTAAAATGTTACGTACTCTGCAACTAATTGTATATATAGACAGAAACTTACAGATAATTTGGAGTTTATTTGTATAAAAAGTTTCAAACATCCTTGGCCAAAAAAGTAAATTAAATACATCTGTAAAATATATATAAGCTAAGATTTCATTTAAAAAATTAATCAGATACCAGAATATGTAATATAAAACAGAAGAAAATAAAAATTGGAGCTATAAGAATTACAGATTCTTATAAGTAGCCTACAGTAGCAAAGTCTATTATTCATTATTGTGAAGAATAATAGATTCTTTTACAATGCACCAGACTCATATGAAGTTACTAAATTTTCAAAGATTAGAATTTGACACATATGGTGCAATATTAAAATAGGTTTAATACAATTCAGCAGAGTTCTTAAAATTGCTTCTTTTTACACTTTTAAAAATGTTAATTTCTTACAAGCTACTTCAGACTGGTTGAAAAGATCTAGAAAAATAAAAACCAGATTCTCAGTTGAGAATACCTTGATTAAGGAACTCATGAAAAACTGACAGCCAGAATATCTAACTTTATCTTCTAGTAATTGGTAACTATGATCAAGAGATTAAACCTAATCTCTAATTTTCATCCTTAAATATTGCCCTTAGCAAAGTGCATTTAAACAGACCACTTAAAATAGATTACATTATGTGACAGAAGGTGATGCTATGCTTCCTATAATGACACTCTTATCAACAACTACATTAAAAATATTTCCCAAAATTTTATAGATGTAAACTCACAAAAGTATGTTGTTCCTTCACCATGTAATTATTTTTAGTTCTTGTTTTAAAAATAAAAGATTTCACACTGAGAGAAATTCACAAGGCCACTGAAGTCCACATTTCATAATCCCATATTAGTGGTTAGTTCTAAGGAGTCCACTACCTAACTTAGAGTTTAGCTGCTAAGATACTCAGAATGAACACAAAAGTTTATGGATGTGAAAAGACTTGTTCAGAATTTCTCTATTTGAAACATTCACTCATTGCAATGGGTTCAAAGCTTTATTACTTTAATGTAAAATATTAATATGAAAATATATCAATTAAATAACTAAAACCTTCAATTTTCAAGAGACATTATAACAAGACGTTTTCTTCCTGCTTTCCTTCAGAAAATAAACTTTCCTTAGTATAAAGGAACATACTGGTGATGGTTTTCTTTAAAGAGATAGATGGGGGAAAATGTCCACAGATCAAATTGTTGGAAAACTTTGGTTAAATGATAAAAACTGAATAAGACTATTAAATGACCAAATGCCAATGACAATAAGTCAAAATATGCTCTAGGCCACTTTCAAATGAGGAATCTATTTTGAATAAAATAAAGTTTAAATAGTTTATAAACTAATGTTCTGTAAGCAAATACATTAAATGTTGGCACTATTTAGAAGTATTCTAGAATGAGAAAATATTATTTAATATTTTATCATGAATAATGTCAGAGAAGTTTTCATCCCTGCATTATTACAGTTAAGGAGAAATTTATTAGGTTGTTCTTTATATTTAAAAATTTCTTTAAAAAGTAGGATATGACAGTTTGAATAAATTAGCAATAATAAAAAGTAAATTTTCTTCCTGAAAGGGAAGCTCTGAGAAAGGCATAGAAAAATATCTCCCCACCTATTTTAATCAAAATTCTAAGTTCTTTGATATTTATTTCCTCACAGTTTCAGGTAAAAGTGTTTTTGATCAATAAAAACAAATCAAGAACAACCTGTCATAGATTGTGTAAATAAAATGCATTAGTTAAGAGAAATTTACTTTCCTTTTACCTTACCAGTGAACTCATAATAAGGCATAAAGCTAATTTTTTGGCATAAAACTTAATTTTTATTTCCAAAAAGAACAAAAGTTATCAGTTATCATTTTCTTCAAGCACACAATTGTCACTAGGAACTAAAAATGAAATTAATTTAAAAGGCAGAAAATGTTATATAATTTGGAGGTAGATGACAGATTTTACTATTAGTAAGCCAGTTCCCATTTATAAGAGCAAAAAAATGATAGTTTCATATCTTGCTAGTTGTGGAAATCAAACAGTACCCTATTGTAACTGCTTCAAAGGTATCACTTTGCAAAAAATCTCATTAAAAAGTTTCGAACGGTGCACAAACATTTCTAACGGTAAATGGGAAGAAGCAGTAGAATGTTCAATGTACCTGAAACAGAACCACCTTTAAATTAGAAATTTATACTTAAGTTTTAAAAAGCTTAAGTAATATTCTCATACTTAAATAATACATAGTGAGAGTTTCAAGGTAGGGTTTAGTTATTTTTCTTAGATGTAACCTTCCCTCTTCCCGCCCCCCCCCCCCCAATCCACGACAACCTTCATTCGACAACAGTTTTGAACAGTTGAGTTGTGAGAACGTGAGCAGCTGCTGTTATTATAACTAAAGGTCTGTCTACGGCTTGAGTCTGAGAGACCACATGTTCGGCTGTCCTCTCATCTTGCCATCCTCACCAATTAACTATTAACATGGAGGGCTGTACACATGCTCTGGGGGGGCTCTTTAACAGGCTTCTTGGCGAGTGGAACAACTACACAGCAGGGATCTGGGAACTGGGTAATGCTGGAATATAGGGGAGCCGGCCGTAGTTCTGCTCTTTCTAAGGACACTTGACTCCATCGTCTAGCATGTGACAAAGTTTGTATTTAACTTGGCCATTTTCATATATATTTTCAATACAATGTCTCTGAGCAGATGCCCAAACTATTTTCTAGAAAGAGACGTATTAATATGAGTAATGTTATAACCTCACAGGGAAAATTGTTTAAGACAATACATTTATTAAGACACTCATAATATATTTGGTGAATAATTTTAGTGTTTTCTTAACAGATATTTAGAATTTATTTTTACACATTTGTTTCAATGTATGCTTGTTATTTTTTACCTGTGCTGTTATGGAAATAAGTTTTAACCCAAAGAAAATTAAAAAAAAAAAATTCAAGTTCAAAGTTGTGAGGTTGAACACAAAATATTTCAAAGGCAAATTTAAAAATAATTCTTCTTCATTCTGCTTGCCAAAGTCTTATTATAACAATAAATTCAAGTCAGTTTTGAATCTATGTCATTATTTTCCCTATTTTAACTTTTCCTCCTCTTTGCAATTTCCTTAACTATGTGTTCCTTCCCTACAATGAAATTAAACATGGGAAGCATGCCAAAAGTATAATAAAGGGTAACTAATCATTACTGTACAAGTCTGACAGAATGCTAATAACTAAAGTAAGAACGCTGATTGGCTGTTTTACCAATTTAAGAGATATAGATATTTTACGTATTATTAATCTAGTGATATTTTACACAACATAATCAACTAAACGTATCACAATTCTGTTACCCTATAGATGTTTAATTATATGACATTCCCAAAGATATGAAACTACACTTGTATTTCCTGCAGAAACCATTTTACTATCAAATTTCAAGCACAAGCTTGCAAATACTCACATATACTCCTTTTCTGCTCCATTCACACTATTTTTTACGTTGCTGAAAAACCTCCACAAGGATTGGGATATTGTCTTATTTACTACTATCTCCCCTATATTCACTTCTATATCCCTACAAGTACCAAGGCCTGCAATAAATATTTGTTAAGTGAATGAATAAGTTAAATTACCCTTAGACATTCAATCACCACTTAAATCCTGACTTAGAGTCTATAGGAATGGCACTGGTCATAGTGGAGAAGCAGCTGACATACGATGTTAAAAAGAGTCACGGTACAACATGGTGTGAGGTTACTATGACTTAGAGGGCCACCCGACTTCAGGCATGCTTCCTGGTCTGTCTCAGGACAAAGCTATGAGAAGACTGTCAGAGTCTTTCATGAAAAGAGAAAGGAAGCTGCTCATCTACTGCTTTGATGGACTTGTACACCCTATTTTTTTTTGTCACCTGATCTCTGTTCAAATTTTCAATTTTGGAAGTCTTTTTAAATAAGAATAGGGAAGGTAAAGATTGCTGACCTATACTAAGTGCCTGCTATGTGTCAGTAGTGCGTCAGCACATATCGTCGCTAATTCTCTGAACTTGGTCTTCTGCACCCCATTTTTATAGAGGAAGAAGCTGAGGCTGCCAAAGTTAAGACTTTACTAAAACCATCTGACTAATTTGAGTCTATCTGTCTGGAAAAGTCCTGTGCACGGTCTGCTTCTTAATTCTGCCGGTATTTTAGTACTTCCACGGAGTAAGCTGCCTAGCATGGTAGTTAAGAGTATGGTAATTAGAGGCCACTGCTCTGGTCTAAATCCTACCCCTCTCTAGCTGTGTGACCTTGGGAAAGTCACTTCAAAAAGATTTTTTTTGGTCCCTTGTTTCCTTATCTGTAAAATGGAGACAATAATAGCACCAAACGTATGGGCTTATTTTGAGGATAAAATGAGTTAATATTTGAAAAGAGTTGAGGATTGCAACTGGCCCAGAGAAATCAGTCAGTAAGATTTATTAAATAAACTCCCAGTTCCGTGGTTCTGTGTATTCATATGTCTTTGATTAGCATCATAAGTATACTGCTTCCAGTTCTTATTCCCTTTCTTTAACCTAAACATTGTGATTTTGCTTACAGTCTTTAAGAGTCATTTAGAGTTTTGTACCCTATTTACATCATGCTTGGTTTAAGCAAACTGTTAAATCTTATATTTTCTCCTAAGTACTTTGATATAAAAACAGGTATATGGTGAGATGTCATGCTCGAAGAGCAAAAGAACAATTTGTTTTTTTATTTATGTGATAGCCAGAAAAATTGCTGGGGGAAGAAACTATGGAAAATAGGAAAATTTTAGATGGATGAGTTTTTAAAAAAGATATTCTTTATTTTGAGGAAAATGTCTTAATTCTTACTCACATTACTTAACCTTGACTCATCACCAAGCCTGACCCTACACTTTCCTATTTCCATTTCAAAATAGTCTTTTTCCTGGTATTGTAAAAAACATAAATTTAAACTATATCTCTTCCAGTTATATAAAGTTTTAAATGTATCTATAAAATACCAAAATGCAAATATTGCATAATGTTAGGCCATCCAGTCCACCTTCTCATCTCAATCATTATTTAATTGGTGATATATATAGGATGACTTGAGGTATTCTGATAGTATGACTGCTGTTTCCTTATGCAGGGAAATCTGAAACATTTTCTTTTCCTTGTTCTTGGATTGATCCCTTTGGAATAAAGAAAATTACCCATATACATGTGTTTATTTCATAATTTTTTTTTGCAATTACACATAAAGGAATATGCTTCCATCTCTTTTCCTCCCCTGACTGCAATGAAACTTTTTACTTAATCTTTCACATGTACTAATTTGTCAAGGATTTTACAATAATAGTTTTCTCTTTAAAAATACTGAAAATAGCAATGTTAGCCTAGAACTCTTCTTCCAAATGGAAAGGTACTGCCATCAGAGTTAGTAATTCAAGATGGATAAAGATGTAATGTGACAGAGAGGAAAGAGTAAGTTATAAAAGATCTGAGTTTGATATTAGCTTTAAATATGTGATTAAATATGTGACTTTATCGAGTCACTTAATTTCAGTTTAATCATGTTTGCAATTGGCATCATGCCTATCCTGCAAAAGTTTTGTTATGATTAGGGCTGCTAGCTGTGTAACCTAACAGTGAAGATGCTAGAGTTTGGAGTCAGGGAAAGACATGAGTTAGAACACTACTGGTCTTGCCACTTATTCACTATGTGACCTTGTAAAAATAAAGGTAAGGCTTGTGGTCAATATTCAAGGACATAATGCTTGTAGAGCGCTTGGCATGTGTTATGTACCTAATAGTTTCAGCAATAGCATAGTTATAGTAGTAGCAGTGGCAGTATTTTCACTGGTATCTGAAAAAGTTTCTTCCAAGTTTACTTATTATCATCACAATCATGAAGCTCATTAAAGCTAACCAAACTAATATTAAAGTATTAACTTTATAATGACTTAACATCGTTAACAACGCAAACAATGTAAGTATGTGTACAATGTCTAAGATGATTAGAGAAAGGAATTTCCCTATGATGTTTGTGTGATTATAAAACTCACAATGTTAGGTTCCTGCATATTCTATAAAAAGCCCTTAAAGGAAAAATAGATTATCCTCTTATAAAATTATAAATAAATTCTACTGGCCAAGGAGGCAAAAATTAATTTATTTATGCCAAACTCTTCAGTCATAAGAATTGAAATATGCTGGTATATCCTGTACAAAACTAAGGTAACTAAATGACATTTTAATAAGTTGTCCATTTGCAGAAAATATTGGGGTATGTTAGAAAAAAGATGCTACTAAAATTACATAATTTATAATAAAGATTCAAGAAGTTTCAACAATCAGATATTAGAAATAATTTCCTAAGTAAGAATCATTATTTCTTTAACATTTATTGAACATCTAGAAAAAGCTTAGTTGCTGTGCTAGGAACTTTTATGCTTTATTGTCTTTAATGATGTATTATTATCATAAAACTAAGCTGGCAATAAAAAAAATTATAAATATGTAGCCCTAACTTTCCAGAGACTACAAAGTATTAGATATATAAGATTATATGAAACCACATGTTTGTAGCAGACACTAAGTTCCTTGGTAAAGAGTTATACCTATAAAAAGAGAACTGCTGAATGTAAAGTGCTTTGACATATAATTAGAATGTTAACTAATAACTAAAAAACTACTTGAGAATATGAATTAAAGTTGTGTAGAAAATTAAAATTGGAATATATTGATCTGTTAGATAAAACTACAAAACTTTTAGATGAAAACATAGGAAAAAACCTAGAGAGAGCAAAGATTTGTAAAATGGGAATAGCAGGGGAGAGAAACTGTTAGCCATTAAAAAAAATGATAAGTAAAACTTCATTAAGGTTAAAAACTTCAGCTCTTCCGAAGACACTGTTAATAGAAAAGGCCAAGTCATAGACTGGAAGAAAATTATTGCAAAGATATACTTAAAATATTTAAGGAATTTTACTATTCAATGAGGAGATAAATAACCCAAACCAATGGACAAAAGACAGACAAAAGAGACAGGCAAATAGCCAACAAATATATGATAAGAATGTGAACATCATTAGTTACCAAGGAAATGCAAATTACCACAATGTCATACACTTCACGTGTACTACAATGGCTAAAATGTGAAAGGTCGAAAATAAAAAGGTTTGGAGGGATGTGAGTCCTAGAGAGATGAAAATACCCATGTATACAAGACTCATACATTAACATCCATAGCAGCTTTATTCACAATAGCATCCATCTGGAAGGAGCTCATGCCCATAGTAGGTGGAAGGATAAAGAAATTGTGGTGTATTTTTACATTCAAAAACTAATCAGCAATAAAAGTAAACTCTGCCATGTATAACACTAAAGATGATGCTGATATTAACCAATATGATTGTTAGACATTGTATAATGAACTGTGTAAAATATTTGGAAGATCTGTGTAACTCAGTGAATCAGCACCTTCCAAATGACCAAGGAATGAAATGTTGATATCTTCAATGGGTAAAAGACGCATTCAAAGCACAAGATAAACCAATGCCTTTTAGTGTAACATAATATGAAAAACTTCATTGATACCGTCTTTGATTCCACATTGTAATCAATGTTTACAATACTATTATTTTGTGAATTTCAGTGTATATTGAAGAGGAATATCCACAATTACGTTAAAAGTTATTTAAAGAGTTCTCCTTTTTCCAACAATGTATCTGTATGAAGTCAGATTTTCTTTTCATTTTTCAATCAAAATAATATATCACAATGGATTGAATAAGGAATCCAATATTAGAACCTGCTCTTTTCTACTAAGGAAAAATGTAAAAACAACGTTATTCTTCTTGCTAAAATTTTTTGTTTTGTTTTGGAAAATCATTATTATTTATAATTGTTTAATCATTTTATTATTATTTTAACTGAATTCATAAAAATTTAAAAACTTCTTCTTCAGTTTCTAACATGGTAAGTATCAATAGATACAACCCAAATGAATAAAATTGTTGATATTGTCCATTGTTCTTAAGAGTGTAAAGAGGTTCTGACATAAAAAAGTTTGAGAATCTTGGGGTGCCTGGGTGGCTCAGTGGGTTAAGCCGCTGCCTTCGACTCAGGTCATGATCTCAGGGTCCTGGGATCGAGTCCCGCATCGGGCTCTCTCCTCGGCAGGGAGCCTGCTTCCCTCTCTCTCTCTCTCTGCCTGCCTCTCCATTTACTTGTGATTTCTCTCTGTCAAATAAATAAATAAAATCTTTAAAAAAAAAAAAAGTTTGAGAATCACTGGACTAAAGTTCTGCTCTGGTATCCTCATAACTCTGCTATCAGATTTACCAACTATTTTGTAACTTATCCTTTTTTTTTTTTTTAAATCAGCAGCTTTACTGAAATAACAATTCACGCATTTAAAGTGTACAAGTCAGTGGTTTTTTTAGTATTCACAGTTATGTGCAACCGTCACTCAAGGCATTGTTTTTTTTCAAAGATTTTATTTATTTATTTGACAGAGAGAGACACAGCAAGAGAGGGAACACAAGCAGAAGGAGTGGGAGAGAGAGAAGCAGGCTTCCCACCAAGCAGGGAGCCCAATGTGGGGCTCAATCCCAGAACCCTGGGATCATGACCTGGGCTAAAGGCAGACACTTAATGACTGAGCTACCCAGGTGCTCCACCCAAGGCAATTTTACCACATTTTCTTCACCTTAAAAAAAACCCCAAACCTTCAATCTTTTTACAAATCACCCCTTCACATACTCAAGGTCTCTGTGTCCCTACATTCCAGGCTCTAGATAACACTAATTTTTGGCTCTATAGATTTCCTTATTCAGGACCTTCACATTAATGAAATCATATATATATGTTCTTTTGTGATGGCTTCTTTTATTTGGCATAATCTTATTTTAAGGTTCATCTATTTTGCAGCAAATATTAGTACTTCATTCCTTTTAATGGCCAAATAATATTTCATTGTATGGATAAATCACATTTGTTTATCCAGGTGTCAGTTAATGGAGATTCAGGCTGTTTCCATCTTTTGGCTCTAATGAATAATAGTGCTATAAAACATTCATGCACAAGTTTCTATATGGACACATGGTCTCATTTCTCTTGGGGATATACTAATGAGTGGAATTGCTGGGTCATATGATAACTCTATGCTGAATCACTGAAAAGTGCAAGACTGTTTCCAAAGCAGCTGTACCCTTTTACATTCCCACCAGCAGAGTATGGGGGTTTCAATTTCTTCACCTTACCAACACTTACTGTTACTTAAGTTATTATTCTACCAATCCTAGAGAGTGTAAAATAGAATCTCATTGTAATTTTGATTTGTATTTTTGATGATTCATAATGTTGGGCATCTTTCATGTGCTAACTGGTCATTCATCTACCTTCTTTCAAAATTGTATATTCAAATTCCATTCCCATTTTTTATTGAATTGTCCTTTTAGTATTGAGTTGAAAGCATTCTTTATGTGTTAGAGATACAAATCTCTATTCAGATATATGGTTTGTAAATACTTTGACGTATCATAATGACTTCTTGATGGTGTTCTTTGAACATAAAAGTTTTTAATTTTGAGATGCATCACTGGCTCAACTGGTAGAGCATGGGACTCATCTCAGGGCTGAGTTCAAGCCCCACACTGGGCATGGAAGCTACTTTAAAGAAAAAAGTTTCTAAGTTTGATGAAGTCCCCTTTGTCTATTTTCTTTTTTCATTGTTTGTGCTTTTGGTGCCATATCCAAGAATTCTTTGCCAAATCTAAGGTTATTAAGATTTTTCCCTAAGTTTTTTCCCAAGAGTTTTATATTTTTGGCACTTACATTTAGGTCCTTGATTAATTTGAATTAATTTTTGTACCTGCTGTACTGTGTGTACTGTGTGTAACTTCACTGTTTGGCTCATGTGGCCATCTAGTTGTCCCATCCCATTCGTTGAAAAAGATGATTCTTTTCTTGTTAAATGGTCTTGACACCCTTGTTGAAATCAGCTGACCATATGGATTTAGTTCTGAACTCTCCATTCTATTCTGTTGACTTATATACCTATTTTATGATAGCACTACACTGCCTTTTACCATTGTTTCTAGTAAATTTTGCAATTGAGAAATATGAGCCCTCTTACTTATTCCTTTTTAGGTTTATTTTGGTTATTCTAAGTCCTCTGAAATTGCATAGCCATTTTAGAATCAGCTTGCAAATTTCTCCAAAAAAATTCAGCTGGAATTCCGATAAGGACTGCATTGGATCTGTAGATGAGTTTAGAGACGATCATCATAATAATTTTGAACCTTCTGATCCATGAACCTGGGAAGTTTTCCATTCATTTAGATCATTAAAATTTTTTTTTCAACTATGTTTTGTAGTTTTCAGAGTATAAGTTTTACATTATCCTTGCTAAATTATTCCTAAGTATTTTATTCCTTTCGTACTATTATGAATGCAAATGTTTCCTTAACTTCATTTTCAGTTTGTAACACAAGTTCTTAATGTTTACCTCCCCATTAGAAGGTAAAGTCCCTGAAAGGAACCAGTATCTCATTCATTTTAAAACTTCCACTAATATAAAGTAGGCTATAGCATTACTAGTTACTCAAAAACAGTAAAGAATAAATGAATGAATAAAGTAGGAAAACACAGCTTCAATAGATAAATTTGTAAGAAATGCAGATTTTGGGTGCCTGGGTGGCTCAGTGGGTTAAGCCTCTGCCTTAGGCTCAGGTCATGATCTCAGGGTCCTGGGCTCTCTGCTCAGTAGGGGGCCTGCTTCCCCTCTGCCTGCCTCTCTGCCTACTTGTGATCTCTCTCTCTCTCTGTCAAATAAATAAATAAAATCTTAAAAAAAAAGAAAAAGAAATGCAGATCTTTTCCCCCAATTTGTTGAGAGGGAAGTATTTGGATTTAAGAAATCTTGATGTAAAAGGCACCTGGCTGGCTCAGTTGGGACAACATCCAACTCTTGATATAAATTTGGGGTTGTGAATTTGAGCCCCATGTTGGGGGTAGTGTCTGTAATTATTAAAAAGGCTGCTAACTTGAAGAGAAAAAAGTTGCTATGGTAACTCTCAGAAAGCTCAAGAGCACAAGTCACTGACAACGTATTCAAGTATGGTATACTGTCAATTACACTTCTCTCTCCACTTGTGCTGGAAGGAATATGGTGCTACATCAGACTATCTTAAAATGTTTTAACAGTCACTTAAAATAGTGACTTTTTCTTAAAGGAAAATGTGAACCTTTTCCTGTGTATTGAAGGAAAGCTCAAGGATTCACGTTTCACAAGCTTCATATAGTCCTTAAATAAAGACTCAGCTTTAACCCTCATATAGCATGTTTAGATACAACACCTTAAAATGGTATTTCTTTATCTCCTTAGAGAACTCCAAATTTCACTTATATCTCATATTTCTGTTAATGTAGTTAAATGTAGGGTTTGCAGAGAACCATGAAATCTCGCCAAGTACAGTCTTTGTTTCTGTGATTTGCTTGAACATGTCATTTCGGTTCAGACCTCAGTTGCAAAACAGGGATAATGCTTTACTTGTCCAAAGGCGGGAGCCTAGCACAGATGAGCTCCATGTCATTTCTAGCTCTAAGATAAAAAAAATAGGAGATTTACTAGCTTTGAATGAGTTCCAGAATAAAAATCTGTTACATATTCTAGTATGTGGTTCTGGAATCAATTTTCTGGGTTCAAAGCATGGTTTCTCAAGTACTGAACACTGACCTAGTTTCTTAATTTTTCTGTACCACAGTTTCCTTGTATGTAAAATGGAGATTATAAAAGTAGTTACATAAAATTTTATAAGAAGCATTAGATCCTGGGGGCGCCTGGGTGGCTCAGTGGGTTAAGCCACTGCCTTCGGCTCAGGTCATGATCTCAGGGTCCTGGGATCGAGTCCCATATCAGGCTCTCTGCTGAGCAGGGAGCCTGCTTCTCTCTCTCTCTCTGCCTGCCTCTCCATCTGCTTGTGATATCTCTCTGTCAAATAAATAAATAAATAAAAATCTAAAGAAAAAAAAAAAAAAAGAAGCATTAGATCCTGACTTTAGGTGTTTTATATTTGTTAGCTTCTATCATTGTTATTACTATGACTTCCCAGAGAAGTAAAGGAAAACAAAACTCAAAACTATTCTGCTCTAAGTGTCATTTCAAATCATAGTGGTTTTTTAAAATTATTTTTTTATTATTAACATAGAATGTATCATTTGTTTCGGGGTACAGGTCTGTGATTCGTCAGTCTTATACCACACAAAGTGCACATCACAACACATAAACTCCCCCAGTGTCCATCACCTGACCACCCATCCTCCGCCCCCCTCCCCTCACAGTGTTTTAGTATGTGAGTTAGAAAAAATGATTTCAGGGATTTTGCTTATTTTGACTTTCACATTCCATTCACTGCAGCCAATTTTTAAATTATTTTTAATATTGTACATTATAGAAATATTTACAAAATAATACCATGAAAAAATATATGATATAATTCTAGTTTCTCTATTACCTGTACAATAAAAATAATGATGAAAATTGTCCCAAACTTGCCTCTTGAATACTCTTTAAAAAAAAAACTTTTTGAGGGGGGCACCTGGGTGCCTCAGTGGGTTGAATGTCCAACTGTTGATTTTGGCTCAGGTCATGGTCTCAGGGTCATGAGATTAAGCCCTGCATTAGACTCTATGCTGTGTGTGGAGCCTGCTTAGGATTCTCTCTCCCTCTTCCTCTGCGCCTCCACCCTCCACACCCCTCCCCCACTCTCTCTGTCAAGGGAAAAAAATGAAATAAAAATAAGATAAAATAAAAGTTTTATAAAGTTTTGTTAATTTAAGTAATCTCTACACCCAGTGTGGGGTTTGAACTCATGACCCGGGGAACGATGAGTTGCATGCTCTTCAGACTGAGCCAGCCAGGTGCCCCAGCCTCTTGAACATTCTTTTTTTTTTTTTTTCTTTTAAATTTTTATTTATTTATTTATTTGACAGAGATCACAAGTAGGCAGAGAGGCAGTCAGAGAGAGGAGGAAGCAGGCTCCCTCCCTGCTGAGCAGAGAGCCTGATATGGGGCTCGATCCCAGGACCCTGGGATCATGACCTGAGCCAAAGGCAGAGGCTTTAACCCACTGAGCCACCCAGGCACCCCCCTCTTGAACATTCTTAAGAAAAGGACTTTTTTGAGTCATTGAGGAAAATCTTGTAAAGATGCCTCTTTTTCTGTCTGGGGAGGACTGAACTCTTTTCCTGAAAGTGTAGCTTCAGGAGATTTATACACAGTAACAGCAAGGGAAGAAAGGGACTTGTCCTATTCAGATCAACTTTTTTTCTTCCCTTTTTTTCCTTCAAAATTTGGAATGTAGAAAAAGATATATACCATAAAATTTACCATTTTAAACATTTTTAAGTATACAGTTCAGTGAAATTAAATACATTCATAATGTTGTGTTACCATCACCACTAACAGTTTCTAGACCAGTTTTCATTTTGCAAAACTGAAACTCTATACCTATTAAATAATAACTTGCCATGTCCTCTTCCCCTCCAGGTCCTGGCAACCACCATACTACCATCAGCTCTATGATTTTTTAATACCTTAAGTACCTCATGTAAATAGAATCATAGTATTTGTCTTTTTGTGACTGACATTTCACTTAGGATAATGTCCTCAAGATTCATCAGTGTTGCTGCATATGTCAGAATTTCCTTCCTTTTCATGGTTGAATAATATTTCATTGCAATATAGGCCACATCTTGCTTATCCATTCATCTGTTAATGGATTTTCAGAATGCTTCCACACTTTAGCTATTATAAATAATGCTAAGAACACAGTTGTACAAATATTTCTTCAAGACATATGTTTAGATCAGCTTTATGATTAATGAAGATACCAATAAAAATCAGCCTCATGTCACAATAATATTACATGTTTACAAGAAATCAAAGAAAAAAATAACACTATTAATGATGGACTTACATATACTCACTGTATATTAAAACCACAAATACACAACAATTTAGCAATCTAAAGTAAAAGACTTTTTTTGGGCATTTCTGAAATCTGTTTTACTTAACTGGCAAATGAAAATAACTTATCAGACTCAGACTCATAAAGCATGTATATATCACTCTTCCTTATGTCACACTAGTTAGGGAAAAGAACTTTGGCAAAGATTCATACCTGGATAAGATGTGTTGGCATTGTGATGATACAGGCTGAAAGAGAAGTTCGTAGAAGACCACGGAGAACATACAGGAACTTCGTAAGGCTGTGGCTGTTGTCACAGTTTTCTGTACAGCAAATGTCATCTCCCCACAAAGGTGAACCAAGATTCTGGATTCCTATTCTTAAAATGTTTTTCTGTTTTTTCTAAAGGAAAGTGGGAGAGAGGTAAACACATTAAGTTTTGCTAACCAGTAGGCTACCTCTTTCACTTCTCTTTGCCAGTTTTTAAATTTATAAAAGATTAGGGAGGTATAGTCAGTAGAGGTGGTAAAATGTGTAATTAGTGTAAGGTAAGATAAAGGAAATATTCACTATTACAAGACTGCAAAAACACAATTGACTTTTTTTCTTACTTTTGTAAAATTTGAAGAGTATCAAAAGCCTCAATCTTCTACATTTTAACAGTGACTACTCTAAGGATTGTTTGAGGCGTCTGAAAAAATATATAAAAAATCAGTTAGCAATAAAGAACATCTATACCAGAAGGCTTACAAACCTTTCTTAGTATTACAAAATTCTACAAGCCTTTCAATAAACTATAATTTGCTCAATATTTCTCATTTAAAATGCTACTGTGTCCAATGTCTGATACTTTGAAAGAAGTTTAAAAATGTGTGTTTTGGTTTTACACTCTCTCTATATAAGCCTTTACTTATTCTTCTTGAGGTTATTTTTACCAAATAATTTAAATTTAATGCTTTCCATAAAATTGAACAAGTGAACATCTAGAAGTCAAGACTACTGATATAGTGTCTAATATTTCCTGGAAAAAAGAACATTTAAAAACCATTAAATAAAACCTAGGATGATTATCAATAAGTGTTTTCCAGAGATGTATTTATAACAGACTTTACTGTATGTGCTATTCTAACTGAACAAATGTTTTATAAATGCTTTCCTTAGCAATCCGGCAAAATTTCTGGGCAAAGGAGGAGACGATCGCAAAACCTGGTGCATGGAAGTAATTTAAAAATTATTATTACAATTCTCATTGGTAAAGTTAAGTTTTCTCTCTCAAAGCAGAAATTTGGAACATGTGCCACTTTTGAGTGTGATTTCTGCTGAAGCCAGATCCTACAATATATCACATGTTATTGCTATAATAAAACTAATAAAATTTATTTAACTAATATAATTTATTAACCACCCTCTAGCTCCCTGATATTACAGATGAAAGTTGAATTTGTGTTATTTTTGAGAATTTATCAATAAAGGAAAGTAGGGAAAATGTTAGAAGAGGAAAAACAAAAAGGGACAATAATTAGTAAAATGGGTAAGACAGATATTCAGTGTCTAGACTGTGTAATTAAGAAGATGCAGTTCTAGGCAAGACCCATACACTATATAGGCATTCATTTTCTCATCTCTACAATAAAAAGGACAGAATAGAACATTGTTCTATGAGCCTATACAACTCTTCAAATCTATAAAGGGACACAATGGGTTGGATACAGCTATTAAAATGAGATTACAGAAAAAGGAATTTAGTTTAAGCACATTAAAAAAAAACCTTCCTAACTGCAAGAACCTGGAACACAATGATACTATCAAAGTAGCCAGTCCAATTTTCTTTTCGGGTCATATTAAGTTTATGATAGGCAGTCACCTTAAGATATATGTTATGATCCTCGGCAGTCCATAAAAATTGTTTTCTTTTTTAATTTCTGCATTACTTGAATGAAATGAAATAATAATATTTTACCAGGGCTTGTGTTAGAAGTTTAAATAAGTTTTGGATGAATTCATGTAAAATATCTGTGAACTGACAGGTTATCCCTTACATTGTATTCCTTCGGAACTCATAGTTTAAGTAAAATGGCAAGATTACATTTTATTTTGTCATTCCTAAACTTGTTTTCTCATGTATCTTAATTAGATTCTCAACAGAAAGAGCAATCTGGAAAAAGGGAGAGAGAAACCTTTCCTCAAAATCTAGGTATTAGAACAAAATCTGAAGGCAGGAGAGCAACATTATATCGTTTTCCCTGACAACATTTCAGAAACTGAGGGTCAGCTGTATATTTTAACCCAGTCACTATTACCAACTATTGTATCAAAGAGCATCTGCTAAAACTTTATAACAAAAATGCTGTTAGGTGCAGGAGAACTACGGAGGTTTAGCAACTTTGACAGATACATTGATATATCTGAAAAATAATGAAAATATTAAGCCAAAGAATAAATAATGAGATATTTAAGTGGGGTAGGTACTCAGCACACCAGAGTATAATTGAGCATAATACTTCAACATAGGGAATACATTTATATTTTTTTAAAAAATGACAGTAATTGCAAAAAGAAAAAAAAAGGCTGAATTACAAATTTCCTGAGTCGTTTTTGTTATAATTCCTTTGCTATGACATATAATAATGGGGGCACATCGTAGGGCATAACAAAATTTAAAAAATAAACTTTTGTGTTAAGCTGAACAATAAATACTTAAATTTATTCCTATGAGAACATGCAAAATATTTAATCTGGTATTCTAAGGAAAATCAATGTACATTACTATCTCTTAGATATTTAGTTATATTCATAACTTAAATGAAATTATGGCAGCGATTTGTAAATGTCTCCATTCCAAATATCCTTACAGATGAGCTACATTACTTTACTTACTACCAAGGTAATTATGTAATAGTATATAATACTCAGTTCCTAATAGCCTACTTCAAGTAAACTAAATTAGGTTATTTGAAAATATGTTTATTTGGAAATGTAGTGATAGAGGAAATAAGAAAAAAATCTCCTTTTAAAAAGAAGAATTTGGGGCACCTGGGTGGCTCAGTTGGTTAAGCATCTGCCTTCAGCTCAGGTCATGATCCCAGGGTTCTGGGATTGAGCCCCACATCAGGCTCCCAGCTCAGCAGGGAGTAAAGGCTTCTCCTTCTCTGTCTGTCACTCCCCATGCTTGTGCTCTCTCTTTCGCTTTCCCGAATGAATAAATGAAAAAACTTTTTTTTTTTTTTAAAGGAGGATTTATTTCAGTCTCAGAACATTATTTTGACTCAGGAATAATATTTTTTGAAGTAGTGTTTCACAGATGCATTTTTGTGGCTTCTTGAACTCATCTAAAGTTTCTGAGACAGATGTATAGATAAGGTAATTTGGCAAATGATACATTCCATAATATAACAATATGGAAATTTATTAACATAAAAACAACATAAAATTTATGCTTTTGCATGTTATAAATTTTTTCACCATTCTTGGTATTCACTATATAAATATCTACATCCCTGTTTAATCTTTATGAAAGTCAATAGTTGTAGAACCTCTGGTTCAAAGAGACAAACCAGTTCAATTTGTTGTTTATCAACTTTCATGAAATAAAATACCATTTATTGAAAATTGTGTTGTTTTTCATACTCAGATAAATGACTAGGAAAATAAACATTTCATTCCATTCTAATAATAGCTTACTGATCAAGTGTTCTTTGGATGGATGTGTGCAGATGTGTGTACACATGTGTATATACATATATATGCAAGTATGTATATATCTTTTTGCTATTGGCTTTGCTTTTTTGCACTTTATAAAATTTCTTGCTCTTAGAAGATGTATCATCATTCTGCAAGAACACCAGCTCTGCACACTGTATCATAGGAACTGTTATGACATGCCTGTTTCCATAGCAACCACAGCCAGTGGAGAGAGGTGTCTGTCAGGGACCAATTTACCTCTCCAGACGGGCAATGCTACTAAAGGGATGACACAGTGCCCATAAATTTAGCTAGAACCCAAAATGGAGCAACAATGAGCAAAATAAAATTGTAATAAAAACTGAGCCCACAAAACTGTAACATACATGAAGAGTTATCTACAAATAAATGTGTATGCTTCACCAAACACATAAGTATTTTCAACTTGCTATTAAACTGATGATCAGCTATGGTGAGTGCTGTGAAATTTCTAGGCCTGATGATCGACAGAATTGTACCCCTGGGGCAAATAATACACTATATGTTAATAAAAATAATTTTTAAAAAACCTGATGATAAAAACAAATTTAAAAATTACCTTGCTGTGGAAAAAAAATTAAATACAGCAGTAAAGTTTATAGGAATACTTAAAATTTATGGATTAGGAGAAAATGCAGTTGATAATGCAAAAACAAAAGACTTCTAGATTCCTTGCTTTCTTCAGTAAAAATAATGGTGCTCTGGAAATACTTCTGCTAAAATAATAATAATGAACTGAAAATCTTTAGCAGCTATAGCAATTAAAATCACTGAGAAAGATTTCTGAAAGACATGATATCTAGAAATAAAATTTCTCTCATTTTGTTTAAGTTAAACTAACCGGAACATCTTTAATAGTAGGAATTTGGAATCTTTAACAGAGGGAATTTTAAAACTTCCATTTTTAAAAATAGAGCTACAGAGAAATAATTAAGTTATAAAATATTTTAAAATAGCAAACAAAATCACTTTTTATTCAATCAGACAACTCAAAGCATGATGTTATAAGAAATAAAATCTTAACTAATTTTTACTCATAAGGGAATTCAGTTAAGGACTAAATGACAAATATAAAAAATTTAGGTAAGAAAGTACAAGTCCTGCAGATTTAGGAGTAATTTTAACATGTGGTTATTTATTAATTCCAGGTGCTACAAATATGTACTTCAGATAATTTACGTTGACAATGTATGTATACATCTTTTGTGCATACACTGAGAACTTAGCTAAAACTTTAAATACACATTAACAATCAAACTAAGGCTGCCTGTGCACTGCTTATGGATATCTTCTGTGCTTGGAAACAGCTTGCTCACTGTTGATTATTCTAAAACCTTCTGGGTTTACTTCTAAAGAGTTTAAAAGCAACATTATACACATGATTACAAAAGGTTTTGAAGGTACTCAATACCTGGGGATTGGATCCATCAAATCCTTCCTCATATATGACGTTCTGGATAAATTGAAGCAGCTTCCTGTAGCCACCAGTCAAAGAACTGTTGGTAAGAAGTGATTCAAACACATAAATGGGCTAATTACAAGGGAAATTCAAAATCTAACCCAAAACATTAAGGAAATGATTAAAATTCATGAAATTACTTAAATATAATATAAAATGAACCAAAATAGTAAAAATAATTTAAAAATATACAGTCAATAGACCCTGGGAATAAGTTAAAATGCCTTATGTTAACTGGCTCAGTGTTCTTGACATAATGGGAAGATAAAAATCTGTGGAGACTGAGATGGCTTAATTATGTCAAGCTTAGTTACCTCCAAGAAAATTAATGATTTAATGAAGCAACCTAAAAGATGAAGCCACTATAGCTTTTCAGGAGTAATCATAGATAATTACCACATAGTTAATGAAGTGCTATGCCAAGTACACCTGAATCAATATCTCGATCACCTAAGCTCATTTGCCAGGAAAGTCTTAATTTTCTTAGAACAAACTGCTAAAATAATAGTAATTAAAATTTTGATCTTTTAAGGCCTATGAAGACAAGCGAGTATAATTTCCACTTTGTTTTTAAAACAAAAATAATAAAGTAAATGTATGAATTCAAGAAGATAAATTATCTCTCACATGAATATTAGTAATAATGTTCCTATTTTAAAATATTTTACAAAAATGGGGAGACTGCCAGACTCAGTTGGTACAGCATGAGACTTGTGATCTTGGGGTCACGAGTTCAAGCCTCACGTTAGGTGGAAAGCTTACTTAAAAATGTTTTTACAAATGTTATGAAACACCTCAAAAAAAAATTAGTAACTGTGAAGAACATCTGGTTTAACACTGACTGAATTTAATATTCTTGATAATGCACAACATGCGTGCTATGGCTGAACATTGTCATGATAATGGAGTTCTGGAGCGTAGCTGTTTTATAGACATTTAAGTGACAAGTGCTGTAAAAGCGGTGGGTGTCCTTAAACATACAGAAGTGTTTGCTTCGTGTGATCCTAAGTAAGGCAATCACATATGCAGAATCAGTGTCCTAAAGAAAAATGAAATATAATTTGAAGCACGCATGCAACATTGAAGAACCTAACAAGTAGGGAAAGCAGCTGACTACTTAGTGTGCAAAATCAGTGGTAGGCTACTCGGCCTGTTGTCCTTTTCTGTAAATATTTTATTGAACAGCCAGAGCTAGCCCCAAAGCACCTAACAAAAACAAAATAGAAAACAAAGAGAAAGGAAGACTGTTATGTGCAAAATAAATATGACTCCAATTGGAGGCTTTGCCAGTATGGTTATTTCACATATAGTTATTTCTCCATTTTCAATGAGAGAATGGATTATATGGACACATTTTTCCAGTTTAGTGAGTGAAGAAATGTGTCCATAAAAAATGATATTCCATAATGGTACTGATGTGACTCTTTCATAAGTATATGAATATATAAATATATATAAGTACATAAATACATATGAATAGATAAGTAACATATTTGTCCCGGCTAGCTCAACTTTCAGAAGACAGTGCTGCTGTTTGAAGGCAGCATGTTCAATTCCTATCCGGGTCAATTAGATGTGCACAAGGGGTAAATCTGCTCCAAGGCCCCAGATTATGAAGTGAATTTCAGACAACCATTTGACAAATGTCAATATTGGTTAAAGGAGGGTGGATCAAGAATATAACCAGTTCATTCTAATCCACCAACAGCCAACTACTTAAGACATTATTTCACATATAACAACGTTTCTTAAGCATTCTTCCTTCTTCCCCAAATTGTTCAAATAAAATTTGCCTTAAGTGCTTGGTAGTAAATTTGCTGTCTGAGGTACATTTCTAGACAACACCTACACAAATTAATTCTTAGTTTTTTGTTGCTACTACTCAACCAGAACAATCGGTTATTTCTTTTTTATTCTCCCAGTCTGTTAAAGTAACTATAGTAACTATAGTTACCACTCAAAGGTGGTAGAGAGGTTTGTTATGGGAACAAAAATAAAGACATACAGTCAAAACACCTTAATCACTTTCTTTATTTAACACTGACATAAAAAAAATTCAATCACCAGCAATGTTTAGAACTTTATAAATAATAAACCTCCCCAAACTAACTAGGACAATAAACACTTTGATAACAAAATTAAATGGGAAAAAATCAATATATTTAGGTATATAAACTGAAAATATTCATTTATGATACACGGAATTACAGCATTTAAAACTGAACTAGTTTATATAGTATTGATATTAAACTATTACTAAGTATTGTTAATCTCTATGAGATACACCTCCTGCCAGCAATATATATAAAAATCTCTTTTTACTGAAAAAAAATCTTCTATTGTTATCTAAAATTTAAAAAAAATTAAACTCCTTTAATTTTGAGGCTGTTGTCTTTTTTTTGTAGCTGTTCAGCAGTATAGTAACTTATAAATCAGGGGGTGGCAGAAGAAACTCTAGTTAGAAATATGGCCTGTCCTCCTTATTAGTGTTTCCAAGCAATTAACAAAGGTTAGGTTATCAAAGTATTTAAAATATGTCCTAAAGCAGCACATTTCAAATCCTGTATACTATTTTACTTTGATTTTCTTAATTTTCAACAACTTTTATAGTAAAAAAAAAAAAAGAAGAAGAATTTGTGATTCTACAATTTGTCTTTAAAACTACAACAGTACGAAGAATATAAAAACAATTATTAGAACTTTAATTTTTGCCTTTAAAATATCATTTAAAATTGTTTTTGGTCAAAAAAATTGTTCCATTTACTATCAGAAGATATTACCATATCTTCTGATAGTAAATTTCTTTATATTAATATTAAATACAGGTAAGAGTTGTCCAATGACATGAAATGTAAAGCTATACGTATATTTTATTATTATTATTATTATTTTTAAGTAGGCTCCACAACCAACGTGAAGCCCAGTGCACGCTTGGACTCATTACCCTGAGATCAAGATTTGAGTTGAGATCAAGCGTCAGATGCTTAACTGACTGAACTACCCAGGCACCCCTAAATTTATATTCTGATGACCAAGTTCAACATTTTTAAAAAACTGACAGAAAGAAATGAGACTTTTGTACCTATCAGTATCTCCCAATTTTAAGCAGGACGTCTGACAGACATATACAATAGTTAACTTCAATTTCTATTGACAAATGGCATTTTGGTTTTTTTGTGAAAAGTAATTTTGTCATCCTCATTAAGAAGGTTTAAAAAAAAAAGGGGGTACCTGGGTGACTTAGTCCATTGGGCTTTGGACTCTTGATTATGGCATAGGTCATGATCTCAGGGGTCAAGAGATCCAACCCCATGTTGGGCTCCATGCCCAGTGCAGAGTCTGCTTGTCCCCCTCTCTTTGCTCCTCTCTACGCTCGTCCTCTTTCTCTCTCAAATAAATAAATAAATCTTAAAAAAAAAAAAAAAAAGATTTTAAAAATTTGCTATAGTATATCTAGATGTAGATATAGATGCAGTATATCTAGAAAAGAAATCAAGCTTGAGTAACAAAAGATGAGATTTTATTTGTGAAAATATAAACTACAAAAGCAAAAATACATATATATGAAATAACTAGTTGATAAGGGAAATGTTTTCTTGTAAATAATAAACTCGGGTATTTTTTGTAACAAAACTACTTGATTTTATCTACTGGCAAACTGTCTAACACAATAAATACTCAGGAAATGTTTTGCATCTCTGTCACATTTGATCATTACAACAGCCTCGTGAGGTAGTCATTAGCTCTATTTCATGGTAGGGAAAATTAAGACCCTTTTGGAGATTTAAGTGATTCGTTCAAAGCTGTACGACAATTAAGCGACAGGCACCTAAAAAGTTTCCTAAGCCTCAGAGTGAGATCCAGATTCAATGAAGTCTGTGGGTTCAAATACACTAATGTGGCTGTGATGAGGTTTGGACATGACTCCATTTAACACAAAGTATCCAGGTGTATAGTTTTAGGAAGAGATTTTTCTTTTAGTCCCACCTATGAAACCTTCACAATAGGCCTCACTTGTATTAATTTGGTACATGACATATAAAGACAATTCAAGATGGAAATAATGTAGGTTTACAGTATATAAACGATACCAGCATAACACAGTGGGAAGTACACTCAAGACCTGGGCTCCTGCTCTATCTGTATCAGCAACTAGAGCTAAATGTGATAATGAAGCAAAGTACTTAACTTTTCTGATCTGGGGCTCAAAATTTTCTCAGGTGACAGAGTTGCACTAATAATCTCTCTTGTCCTTTCTGACTTAAAATTACATAGTTCAAGAATGATTTTTCTTTTTAAGACTGATTTCTCTCATTAAAATGATTAATTGCTGGGCTTTTGAAAGTAAGAACTTCTGGTGCATTTTAATATTGATATTACTACTTGATAGAAATACTTAGGAAGAAAAACTGTTATCACACCCAATTAGGATTAATTTAAAGTGAAGATGAAGCATTTTTTATATTATTATGTAAATCATTGAGAAAGTATGATTTGTATTACCAAAATTCTATTTACACATATATTTCAAGTATCCATTTATGACAAATAGTGAGATATACTTGTAGGGGAGAAGGCACAATATTAAATGTCTCGACTAATTGTGTAAAATAGTAAAAAAAAAAAAAAAAATAGTTTGCCTTGCTAAAGTTATATTAGCATATAATTTGCATGTGACTATAAAGACTGTGAAGTCTATTCACAAGTAATTTTCAAGTTAAAAATTCCATTACTATTACCCTGAAGGCTGTCAAAGATTTTTCTTTTCTGACGCTTTTCACCTAAAACACTGAGTTTGATTCTCTTCACCATGAATACTCAACTAAGAGTAGAACATACAGAGACTAGGAATGCAAGGAGAACAATGACCAGCACAGACCTAAGAGTCGCAGTTGGAAAATACTAAGAATGTGCATTCAGTGTCTGACGGAGATACTACTGAAAGAGGTCACGGACTTTCACGAAAAAGAATCCAGTTCTACATTACTCTGAATTCTTTTACGTACTGATGTAAAGAAGTTATTAGATTATGTCTCCTACTACCCATCATTGTTGTCATCTAGCCAACACTGGGCCATTAACTGTCTTTCAAACATCCTGGCCTTTCAGTTTCTTGACCACCTCTCCTTCAATGATCTTATTTCCATCCTACTGTGGTGCTCCCTCTCACGATCATACCTTAGACCTTGCCATTATCAATAACTGTTATCCCTATGTGATCTCCATTCACACCCACAACTGCCACTTCCTATCTCCACCCAGAGCCCATAGGGAATCATTTGACTACACTGAGATCTCCAAACCATTGCCTACCACTTCACTCGCGCCCTTTGATATTCTTTCAACTATTTAACCACCTTTATCCATGATCAATTCTTGTATCTCCTTCCTTGCTCTTCTCTTGCCTTATCTCACCTGCTCAGCAAAACTATTCTGGCTAAATTAAACTCTCTGTCTACTCCACATTTGCCTCAGTACAGCTAAAAGTCGTAGGAGAAATGGCCCCATCCCAGTGGACTGGTCTCAGCGTAAAATCATGACCTCAAACTTCAATAGGCCCTTAAGACTGCCTGGCAATCCCACTACACACAGTCTCACCCTTCTTGATGATTTTTCATACTTTCTCTTTATATACAAACCCTTAATATCCCTACCCATCTTTATTCTTAGCTTATAACCTTTCACTGAGAAAACAGAAACAACTAGCAGAGACATCTATCACTACATTTACCTATCAGCATCTTGACCAACATAAATACCCTCTCCTTCTAAATTACCATAGTTGAACTATTTATGAAACTTTTTTTTTTTTTTAAAGCAAGTTCTCCATGGGGCTTCTAATGTGGGGCTTAAACTCATGACCGAGATTAAGAGTCAGATGCTCTACTAACTGAGCCAGCCAGGTGCCCCACAGGTGAACAATTTATTTATTTAAAGATTTTTTAATTTATTTGACAAAGAGATAGACAGCACAAGTAGGCAGAGCACAGGCACAGGGAGAGGGAGAAGCAGGCTCTCCACTGAGCAGGGAGCCCGATGTGGGGCTCGATCCCAGGACCCTGGGATCATGATCTGAGCCAAAGGCAGCCACTTAACTGACTGAGCCACCCAGGAGCCTCTAGGTGAACTATCTAAACACCTATACTAACCCAGTATCTGTACTTGCTCCCAGACCTCATCCTATAGGATGTCACTCTAGCAATTCTTCCATTTCCCTCTCATATTAACTTTCCCTTTCTAATGGATGCATTCTAAAGTATATAAACATACTCTTATGTCTTTCTTTTTTTTTTTTAAAAAAATAAACACAAGTATATCTCTTCCTTTTAAGAAAATAAAAACATTTCCTGTCTCACTTCCTCTGCCAACTACTACTCTATTTTTCTGCATCAGAACTCCTTGAATTTTCTAATATTTGGTGTCTCCAATTCCTTCCCTCACATTTTCATTTAAAACCATTCCACACCAACATCATTTCATTAAAACTGTTATTATGGTCACCAGTGACCTCCACTGGCTAAAATCAATGGATCCTTTAATTTTTGTTAAAAGAATTTTATTGAGATATAATTTATATACCATTCAATTCACCCACTGGAAGTGTACAAATTGTGGGCACCTGGGTGCCTGACTAGGTTGCGTGTCTGACTCTTGATTTCGACTTAGGTCATGATCTCAGGATTGTGGTTTGGGCCTGGCCTCGAGCTCTGTACTCAGCAGGGAGTCTGTTTCTATCCCTTTCCACTTCTCCCATCATGTGTGTGCTAAAATATATAACTAAATCTTTTTTTAAAAAGCTTTAGTATATTCACAGAGTTAGGTTAACTATTACCACAATCAATTTTAGAATAGTTTTCATCCCTTCAGGAGGGAGTGCCATACTCATTAGTATCACCCTCCTGAACTTTCCCATGCCCCCAGCCTGAAAGAACCACTAATCTACTTTGTCTCTATATATTTCCTTATTATAGTCATTTCATGTAAGTGAAATCATATATAATTTGTCTGTTGTTATTGGTTTCTCTCACCATAATGTCTTAAGGGTTCATCTATGTTGTAGCAATGTAACAATATCTCACTCCTTTTCATGGCTGAATAATATTCCAGATATGGATATATCATATTTGTTTAACCATTCATCAGTTGATGAATATTTGGGTTGCTTCTACTTCTTGCCTCTTATAAATAATGCTGCTATAAACAATTCATGTACAGAGTTTTGTGTGGACATGTGCACAACACTGAGAAATAAAAAAAAATTTCTCTTGGCCATATACCTAGGAGTGGGATTGCTGGATCAAATAATAACTCAATGATTAACCTCTGGGGGGAAATGCCAGACTGTTTTCCAAAGCAACTGTCATTTTACATTCTTGCTGGTAGTATATGAATGTTCTGATTTCTCTGCATCCTTGTTAACACTTACTATCTGAATTTTTGATTCTAGCCATCACAGAAGGTGTGAAGTGGTATCTTATTGTGTTGTTGTTTTATTTGCTTGTTTTGGCCTGGTATATATATATATATATTTTTGTCTTTTACTTTATATGTTTTCTTGTCTATATATTTGGATTTATTTATTTATTTATTTATTTATTTAAAATATTTTATTTATTTATTTGACAGAGAGATCACAAGCAGGCAGAGAGGCAGGCAGAGAAAGAGGAAGGGAAGCAGGCTCCATGCTCAGCAGAGAGCCCGATGCGAGACTCGATCCCAGGACCCTGAGATCATGACCCGAGCCGAAGGCAGTGGCTTAACCCACTGAGCCACCCAGGCGCCCCTGGATTTATTTTTTGTAAATAGAACATAGTGAAATTTTTAAAAGACTTTATTATTTATTTATTTATTTATTTGAGAGAGAGAGAGAGAGAGAGAATGAGAGAGCATGAGAGAGGTCAGCTGGAGAAGCATACTCCCTGCTGGGTAGGGAGCCTGATGTGGGACTCGATCCTGGGACTCCAGGATCATGACCTGAGCTGAAGGCAGTAGCTTCACCAACTGAGCCACCCAGGTGCCCCCATAGTTAAATTTTTAACCCATTTTTTCCTTTTAATTGCAAAAATACATATAGTGTACAATTTAGTAGTGTTATTATATTAACAGAACTTTTTATCTTGCAAAACTGAAACTGTATACCCATTTTAAAAACTCATGGTTTTCCCCTCTCCAGCCCCTGGTAATCACCATCACAAATCACAAAGTAGTTTGTTTTGGATACATCACATGAATAGAGTAATATACTATTTGTCTTTTTGTGCCAGGCTTATTTCACTTAGCATAATGTCCTTAAGGTTTATCCATGTTGTAGCATGTGTCAGGATTTCCTTTCTTTTTAATACTGAATAATATTTCACTGTACGTATATCCCACATTTTGTTTATCCATTCATCGATTGCTAGACATTTGGATTGCTTCTACCTCTTGGCTATTATGAATAATACCATATCATAATGCTATGAGCAAGGGTATGCAAGCATCTCTTTGAAACCCTGCTTCTCATACTTTTGGATATACACCCAGAAGAGGGATTGCTCAATCATACAGTCTATTTTTTAATTTTTTGAGAAATGCCATAAAACTTTCATAGCAGTTGTACTATTTTACAATATCACCAAGGCACAAGGGTTCTAATTTATCTACATCCTTGCCAATACTTTCTATTTTCTATTTTTTTGAGAAGCTACATTAGTGAGGGAGATATTATCTCACTATGGCTTTGACTTGCATTTTTCTAATGATTAGGTCTATTACCTTTTCATTTGCTTTTCAGCTATTTGCATATCATCTTTGGAGAATTATCTGTTCAAGACCTTGGCCCAGATTCTAATCAGGCTATTTGTTGTTACTGAATAGTAGTTCTTTGTATATTTTGCATATTAATTCTTTATGACATAAAAGATAGACAACTATTTTCTCCCATTTCTTAGGTTGCCTTTTCACTCTACTGACTGTGTCTTTGGATGCAAATAAGTGTTTAAGTTTGAAGTAGTCCCATTTGTCTATTTTTGCTTTCTTTGCTTGTGCTTTTGGTATTATATCCAAAATAATTGTCAAATCCAACGTCATGAAGATTTTCCCCTTAGTTTTCTTTTAAAACTTTTATAGTTTTGGGTTTCATGGTTAGGTCTTAAATCCATTTTGAGTTAATTTTTATATACAGTATAAGGGAAGAGCCCATCTTCATTCTTTCGCATGTGGATAATCCAGTTTTCCCAGTACCATTTTATTGAAGACTGCTCTTTCCCCTTGAATGGTCTAAGCACTCCTGTAGATGACTGTTTGACTATATATGCGAGGGTTTACTTCTGGGTCCTTTATTATAGTCTATTGGTCTAAATGTTTGGCTTTATGCCAGTACCAAACCACACTGCTTTGATTACTGTAGCTTTGTTAAATGTTTTGCAATTAGGAAGTATGAGACCTCCAACCTTGTTCTTTCGCAAAACCATTTTGGCTATTTGGAGTCCCTTGAGATTGTGTCCCTGTAGGACTTTAAATAAACTAATTAAACCTGTTGTGTCCCTTTCCTCATGTTCAAAATGGGGATACTATAAGCTTCATGAGATTTGTAAGGATTAAATGAAATAACAAAAATAATAAGTTAATAGGTGAGAGATAATCAGTTCTCAGTAATTATTAATGATTATTAATCCCCATGCTGTCAATATAATATAGTAATGCTCCAGTTGCAGGATGGATGAAAATCAGGTGGGATAACAAGATGGAACAAGGTAAGCGCTTAAGGAGGTAAGAAGGAATTGGATGAGTACAACAGTACCACCTAGAACGAACTGCCAAGTAAGTAAGAAGAAACACTGTTATCGAGTCTTCTAATAAGCTTTCAGGAGTGAGCTAAGTAGTGTAGGAGGCACAGGAAATATGACTACTGCTCATTCACAGACATATCTAAGGAGGAATTGATTTCCAAATGTGTTTTTCTCAAAAGAAAGAATAAGATAGGGAAAAGAAAGCTGATTGTCCAGATTCTAAATATTTACTTGTGTAGTTACAGTCCCAAAGGAGAAATAGCTTTATCAATTTGCCTATTAATAAAAATGTTTATTAGAATAAATTTCAAGCATTTAAGCAGAAATAATAATGATGATGGAAGCCAAAATTCATTAAGCCCTTACAATATTAGCCAGTGTTTGCTAAGTGGTAAATTTTTACTATCTCATTTAATAATCTTAAGAAGTAGTTTCTATTATTATTATTCCTATTGAAGCCTAAGTAATGAGGGCCCCAAGAAGCAACTTGTACAATGTCACATAGCTAGTAAGTGGAAGAGTCAGGACTCAAACGTAGATTGTCTAACCGAAGGCCCCTATCTAAACTACACTGTCTCACAGGAAGGTTTATAAAAAGAAAAAGAAAAAAAAAAAAAAGCCAAATAATCCACAATTCAAACACCTAGAGACAATTACTGTTAGGCTATTGATGTATATCTTTACAGACCACTTTCTACATATACACATCATATATTACATAGATTGTTTTGTAATCTGTTTTGTTTTTATCTCCTCCCTCTGCAAGCAAGGTATTCCACTATGTAAATACAACATAATCTACAAATCTATGTTAATAATTCTTAGGTTATCTCCAGATTTTCAGTAATACACACAGATTATAACAACCTTATCGTGCACATCTTTGTTAACTTGTATCATTATTTCTTTGTCATCAATTCCTAGAAATGGGACAATGGTAACAATGATAACGTACACTCCAACTTTGATACCCTTTACTAGAATTAATAATGTACATTCCTATGGGCAACATAAGCGACATCCACAGCATCTTTGACAGCAGGTATTATAATTTTAAATATCTGATAGCTGGAAAATGGTATCTTTTTGGTTTTTCTTTGTAATTTCTTTGATCACTAAGGAGGCTTACTAGCTATTTTTTGTTTCTTCTTTTGAGAACATCCCATTGTTATCTTTTATCCTTTTTGTATTAGGATACCCAAATTATTACCAATTTAAAAATGCTCTTGGGGCACGTGGGTGGCTCAGTTGGTTTAGGATTTACCTCTATCTCAGCTCAGGGCTTGATCTCATGGCCATGAGTTCTGGGATCTGGGCTGGGCTTACTTAAAAATAAAATAAAAATGCTCTCCATTTACTAAGGATAGTAACATGTCTATACATAAATTTACTAAGGATTTTAACATATATATACATATGTTTATTTCTTAAATTCTGAAACAATTTCAAACATAGAGAAAAGTTGCTAATATAGGAATTTTTTTTCCTCCAGTTCCGCTAGAGGATAAGTTGCAGACATGATGGCACATCATTTCTTAACAATTTAGGCTATCATTCCTACAAACATTCCCCCACATAACAACAGTGTAACAGTCTGACTTGGGATAGTAATATAATTTGGAAATTAGTACTACCATCTTATCCTTAGACCCCATTCAAGTTTTGCCACTTGTCCCAATATCAGTCTTTAGAATAAAGCACTCAGTTCAGAATCACATGCTGTACTCAGTTTTCATATCTGTCTTCAGTCTTATTCAACCTAGAAGTTCCTTAGACTTTCTTGACTTTTTGAGGATTACAGGCCAGGTATTTGATAGAATGTTCCTAATTTGGGTTTGTATGATGTTTCCTTAGGATTAGATTTAAATTAGGCATATTTGGTAGAAATACCACAGAAATGTTGCTGAATTCTTGTTCATGATTTCAGTTTGCCCATTACTATTGACATTAACTTGATTAAAGTTATGTCTGCCAGGCTTCTGCCCCATAATATTCCTTCCCCGTGTAGTCAGCAAATATTTTGTGGGAAGGTACTCTGTGCTTATGTAAATATCTTGTTTCTCGATAACTTAGTCATTTATTTATTTGTACCAGTATGTACTCATGGCTTTCTGATTTATTCAATGGGATACAATCCACTTACCATCATTTTTTATTCTGATGCTCAAATTTTCTCCTATTTGGTCAGTGGGAAATTCTCTGAGTTGGTTTCTGCATCCTTTTGAGATTCCCTGTGCTTTGGGCTTGTGCTCAGTGCAGAGTCTGCTTGTTCCTCTTCCCTGCACTCCCCCTCTCCCCACTGGTACATGTATGCTCTCTCTCCAATAAAATCTTTTTAAAAATTTTTAAAAATGATGTTTATTCATCATAAAAATTCAAATACATAAAACATACAAAGAGCAGGAAAACTCCCAAAATCCACTACCCAGAGGTGAACATTGTTAATAGTATGATGAACATCCTCTCATACATCTCTCTGCACCAGCCCTTCCTTCTTTTACCAAAGAAACCAATGTAGAATATTAAGAAGTAAGCTGTTAAAAATGGTTTTCATTCTAAAGAATATTATGAGAACTATGTACAGATTTGTTTAATTTTGGCATTTCTTTCACATCCTTTTAAATACTACACATAACTATGAGGAAGAAATTTAGTTTGAGTCTTGTGAACTTCTTTGACCACCTATCATTAAGGTTTTGGAACCTAAATTAATATCTCTGAATTAGTGTTAGAAAAGAATTTAGAAACAGCTATATAAAATTTTATGTAAACAGGATTCTGTACGCTATTATTATAATTATTATATGTATCCCATTATTATAATCTGCTTTTTCACTTCCTTTTATCTTTGATGCTAAGCCCAGTATCCATCTCAAGTCTCTCACGCAGAAAAAACTGCTGTGGAGTCTACCTGCTAGAGCTGATGCTGCAGTCTTTGCAACTAACATCAGCCACAGACCTTAATAAAAGACACTGTGCCCACCACCCTCCAAAGGATATTTCCCTTGGAAGGTAGTGGGCACTTGAACCTATATAAAGCTGAAGCTTAGACTCCTTTCCTCAGTATTTGAAAGATGTGATTGGTATCCTTTTTCCCAATGTTACTTTCAAACCACTCCTCCTCCTCCATTTTCTGGCAAAAACAAACAAATAAACAAAATTCATGTTTTCTTACGTCTGACCAATCCCAATCATTCCCCTTTTAAGGTGCTGTCTTTATCAAACTTCTGGACACTTTCCCTATCAGTTGAAGACACTGTACCTGGTCTACAGTCCTAATTCAAACGTCTTATTCTCAACCAACACTTCTGATCTTGGTAATTGCTTTGTTCATTTAGCACCACTATTGAGGCTAGGAAGTCCACCACCAGTCCACTATCCCTTCTCTCTCTCCTCATATATCAATAGCAGTTGTCTTCATTTTCTTAGCCCTAGTTTGTGATCCATCATTTACTATGTTTAATATCTTAAACTCTTGTTGCCTGTACCTCTCAAAACTTGAATCCTGCCTACACCAGGAATCTTAGCAGAGAGGCAAGAAAGTAACAATCTAACAGACTGTACCACCTTAAATATTTGATACTTCTCTAGTAGGTATATTTTTCTACTCCATAAAACAACCATTTCAACCCTTCTCATTTAACCCAAACTCCTAAGAGGTAAGTCACTGTTTCTCAGCAGATGACGCTGCCTATTATTCACTGAGTAAAGAAACAATCTCAGTCCATATCTTCAACACTACTCAAGACCCTGCCTTCAATTTTACAAACCTATTTGTTTGCATCTACATTGTTGTCTTCTACTTTTCCCTCCTTCCCTCCAGTGGAGGAAATGTTAGACATCTTAGTGGTCAAGAGTAGCTTAGGAATTCTGCCAAATTGTTTAGCAATTTGCCTAATGTTATACAGCTAGAAATCACTATTTCCTCTTCTAATCGCCATCCATTCCCTCGCTATTGAATTTTTCTTATTCACATTAAAACAGAACAAAACAGCAAAAACTTCTTGCTTCCCAAACCTCTTCCACTTACTGTTTTTTCTCTGCCTCCTTATGAACAAATTTCTTAACAGAATTATATGACCTCTGCCTATCTCTCTGTACTCACCTTTCTTCTAGCTCATCCCATTATTCTTTTCACCAACATGGCCTTTCAGGTCCTTGAGTATACTAAGTCTTTCATTTCTTAGCACACTGGCTGCTCCCTGCAGAATATTTCTTGGCTACTGCCCTTTGTAGAATGTTTTTCTTATTTTCAAATCTCAGATTTATTCAATGCTTCTTCAGAGAGGCAATCCTGAATAACTCAGAGCAGATCCCCCTACTTCGATATAACTTGTGGAATGTTCTTTTTGCTTGTATTAGTTATCATAACTCTTAATGACATATATATTTATTTATTTGGCTTTAAAAATTGTGTGCTTTCTCACTAGACTAAAAACACTACACGTGGTCAAAATTATCAGCTGCTTTGTTTACTACAATAAATCTAGAGTTGAGTATTATGCTAGGCTCATTAAAGGTGCTCAGGGTCACAGAAAGTGTACCCATCAGAAAATGTGTTCCAATAAAAACTGCAGGATATGTTTTTTACAGCAGTAAAGGACACCATCCTAATTCTGTTTTCTGAAACCTGGAAAGCATTCTTGATACTCCCTTCACTCTTTCCCCAACTCTGATGACAGCAAAGAAATCAGATTAGGCGAGGGTCCTGGGCCTTATAGGATCTCTGTTAGAATGTAGGTTTATTATTCTGGATGTTGCTATAGAACAGTTTTTTCTTTTTTTTAAAGATTTTTTTTTTTTTTAAGTAAAATCTGCATCCAACGTGGGATGCAAACCCACAACCCCAAGATCAAGAGTCGTGTGCTCTATTGACTGAGTAGGTTAGGTGCCTGACCTAGAGCCAGGTGCCCCTAGAATGTGGGTTGATTTTTCTGAATGAGATTGCAAGTATTGGAGGGTTTGAGCCAGAGGAGTGATAAGAGCTGACTTTTGTTGTAAAACTGTACTAATGAAGTAAACCAAGTCACATATAGTTTCTTACATTTAAGTTAATGAAATTAAAATAAAATAACTCTTCTTTAAATGGTTGGTAGAATTCACCTGTGAAGCTACCTGGTCCTGGACTTTTGTTTGTTGGGAGTTCATTTCTGACCACATCTCTTTGCTGGTTATGGGTCTGTTCAAGTTTTCTATTTCTTCCTGTTTCAGTTATGATAATTTATATGTGCCTAGGAATTTACCCATTTCCTCCAGTTTGTCTGATTTGTTGGCATATACTTTTTGTTATTATTCTCCTATAACTGTTTGTATTTATATGGTACTGCTTGTTATTTCTCCTCTATCATTTGTGATTTTATTTATTTGGGTCCATTCTCTTTTCTTTTTGACAAGTCTGGCTAGGGGGCTTAACAGTTTTTTAATTTTTTCAAAGAACCAACTCCTGGTTTCATTGAACTGTTTTATTGCTTTGTTTGTTTTTTGGTTTCTATATCATTCATTTCTGCTCTGATCTCTTTTTTAAAAGATTTTATTTATTTATTTGACAGAGGGAGAGAGAGAACACAAGCACAAACAGGGGGAGTGGCAGGCAGAGGGAGATGGAGAAATAGGCTACCCGCTGAGCAGAGAACCTGATGTGGGGCTTGGTCCCAGGAGCCTGACATCATGATCTGAGTTGAATGCTGATGCTTAACTGACTGAGCCACTCAGGTGCCTTTATTTCTGCTCTGATCTTTATTATTTCCTTCCTTTTGCTGGTTTTAGGGTTCCTTTGTTGTTGCTGTTGTTGTTTTTCAGCTCCTTTACATGTAAGATTAGGTTGTTTATTTGAAAATTTTCTTGCTTCTTGAGGTAGACCTGTGTTTTTATATACTTCCCTCTTAGGACTGCTTTTGCTGCATCCCAAAGGTTTTAGACTGTTGTGTTTCCATTTTCATTTGTTTTTATGTATTTTTAAAAATTCTTCCTTGATTTCCTGGTTGACCCATTCACTGTTTAGTATTATGCTGTTTAACCTCCATGTATTTGTGGTCTTTCCAATTTTTTGATTTGGTTGACTTCTAGTTTCATAGCACTGTGGTCAGAAAAGATGCATGGTATGACTTCAGACTTTTTATATTTGCTGAGGCCTGATTTGTGACTGAATATGTGATCTATCCTGAAGAATGTCCCATGTGCACTTGAAAAGAATGTGTATTCTGCTGCTTTAGGGGGCAACATTCTAAATTTAGGGTGGAGCACTCTAAATATATATAAATATATCTGTTATATCCATCTGGTCCAGTGTGTCATTCAAAGCCATTGTTTCCCTGTTTGTTTTCTGTTTAGATGATGTGTCCATTGATGTAAGTGGGTGTTAAATTCCCCTACTATTACTGTATTATGATCAACTAGCTCCTTTATGTTTGTTATTGTTTATATATTTGGGTGCTCCCATGTTGGGTACACAAATACAACTGTTATATCTTCTTGTTGGATTGTCCCCTTTATGATTATATAACACCCTTCTTTGTCTCTTTTTAAGTCCTTGTTTAAAAGTCTAGTCTGTCTGATGTAAGTATTGCTACTAAGGCTTTCTTTTGACATCAATCTGCATGATAAATGTATCTTCACCCCTTCACTTTCAATCTGCAGGTCCAAAATAAGTCTCCTGTAGGCAGCATATAGATGGGTCTTGTTTTTTCATCCATCATGACACTCTATATCTTTTGATGGGAGTCATTAGTTTTATTTCTTATTTTGTTGTTGTTTCTAAAGATTTTCTCTGATATCTATTTTTTTCAAACTATTCCAAAAAAAGAAAAGGGAAAAAAACTTACAAATTCATTCTAAGAGGCCAGCATTACTCTGATACCAAAACCAGATAAAGGGGTGCCTGGTAACCAGGGGTAGGGGGTAGGGAGAGGTTGGTGGGGTTGTGGACATTGGTGAGGGTATGTGATATGGTGAGTCCTGTGAAGTGTATAAACCTGGCGATTCACAGACCTGTACCCCTGGGGCTAATAATACATTATATGTTTATAAAAAAAAGGCGGTCGGGGGGTGCCTGGGTGGCTCAGTTGGTTGAGCAACTGCTCAGGTCATGATCTGGAGTCCTGGGATCGAGTCCCACATCGGGCTCCCTGATCAGCAGGGGGTCTGCTTCTTCCTCTGCCCCTCCCCCTGCTCATGCTCTCATTCTCTCTCTCTCTCAAATGAATAAATAAAATCTTAAAAAAGAAAAAGATAAAGACTCCACTAAAAAGAGAACTATAGGTCAATATCCCTGATGAACAAGGCCACAAAAATTCTCAATAAAATACTAGCAAACAGAATTCAGCAATATATTTAAAACACCATTCAGCATGATTATATGGGATTAATTCTTGGATTGCAAGGTTGGTTCAATATTCACAAATTAATCGAAGTGATACACCAGGTTAATAAAAGAAAAGAACCATATAATCATTTCAATAGATGCAGATAAAGCATTTGACAAAATACAGCATCCATCCATGATAAAAACCCTCAGCAAAGTAGGCTTAGAGGGAACATACCTCAAAATAATAAAGGCCATGGATGAAAACCCGCAGCTAGTATCATCCTCAATGGGTAAAAAGCTCTACAATCAGGAACAAGACAGGGATGTCCACTCTCACCATTGTTATTTAACATGGCACTGGAAGTCCTAGCCACAGTAATCAGACCACACACACACACACACACCAAAAAAGTCTGAAAAATGCAAAAAATAAAAAGGCATCCAAGTCAGCAAGGAAGAAGTCAAACTGTCACTATTTGCAGAACATGCTCCTATATTCAAAACCCCAAAATACTGCACAAAAAATCCGTGCTAGAACTGATACATGAATTCAGTAAACTCACAGGATACAAAATCAATGTACAAAAATCTATTGCATTTCTATACACCAATAATGAAGCAGCAGAAAGAAAAATTAAGGAATCAACCCCATTTACATTTGCACTAAAAACAATAAAATAACTAGGAATAAACCTAACCAAAGAGATGAAAGACCTGTATTCTGAAAACTATAAAACATTGATGAAAGAAATTGAAGATGACACAAAGAAATGGAAAGAGATTCCATTCTCATGTGTTGGAAGAACTAATATTGTTAAAAATTTCTCTATTACCCAAAGCCATCTACAAATGCAATGCACTTACTATCAAAATACCAACAGCATTTTTCACAGAGCTAGAATAAATAATCTTAAAATTTGTACGGAACCACAAAATACCCAGAATAGCCAAAGGGACCTTGAAAAAGAAAAGCAAAACTAGAGGTGTCACAATTCCAGACTCAAGTTATATTACAAGGCTATAGTGATCAAAACAGTAGAGTACTGGCATAAAAAGAGATGCACAGGTCAATGGAACTGAATGGAAACCCAAAAATAAACCCATAGTTACATGGTTAATTAATTTTTGACAAAGCAAGAAAGAATACACAATGGGGAAAAGACCATCTCTTCAACAAATCATGTTGGGGAAATTAGATAGCAACATGCAGAACAATGAAACTTGACTACTTTATTACACAAACAAAAAAAATGAAAATGATGAAAGGCCTAAATGTGAGACATGAAACCATAAATGCCTGGAGGAGAACACAGGCAGTAACTTCTTTGATGTTGGCCATAGCAACTTCTCACTAAATATGTCTTCTGAGGTAAGGGACACAAAAGCAAAAATAAACTATTGGGACTTCATCAAAATAAAAAGCTTCTGCATAGTGAAGGAAACAATCAAGAAAACTAAAAGGCAACCTACAGAATGGGAGAAGATATTTGCAAATGACATATCTGATAAAGGGTTAGTATTTAAAATCTATAAAGAACTTCTAAAACTCAACAGCCAAAGCCCAAATAGTCCAATTAAGACATGGGCAGAAGACATGAACATACACCTCTAAAGAAGACATAGAGATGGCCAACAGACACATGAAGATGCTCAACATAACTCATAATCAGAGAAATACAAATCAAAACTATAATGAGATATCACCTTACACCTGGCAGAATGGCTAAAATCAACAACAGAAGAAACAGCAGGTGTTGGTGAGGATGTGGAGAAAGGAGAACCCTCTAACACTGCTGGTGGGAATGCAAACTGGTGCAGCCACTCCGGAACACAGTATGGAGGTTCTTCAATAACCACATTGAGATACCACCACCAGTTAGAATGGCCAAAATTAACAAGATAGTAAACAACAAGTGTTGGAGAGGATGTGGAGAAAGGGGAACCTTCTTACACTGTTGGTGGGAAGGCAAGCTGATGCAGCCACTTTGGAAAACAGAGGAGATTACTTAAGAAATTAAAAATAGAGGGGCACCTGGGTGGCTCAGTGGGTTAAAGCGTCTGCCTTAGGCTTAGGTCGTGATCTCAGGGTCCTGGGATCGAGTTCCGCATCGGGCTCTCTGCTCCTCGGACAGCCTGCTTCCTCCTCTCTCTCTGCCTGCCTCTCTGTCTACTTGTAGTCTCTGTCAAATAAATAAATAAAATCTTAAAAAAAAAAATTAAAAATAGAGCTACCCTATTACCCTGCAATTGCACTACTGGGTATTTACCCCAAAGATACTGATGTAGTGAAAAGAAGGGCCACCTGTACTCCAATGTTCATAGCAGCAATGGCCACAGTTGTCAAACTGTAGAAAGAACCAAGATGCCCTTCCCTGGACGAATGGATAAAGAAGATATGGTTCATATATACAATGGAGTATTATGCCTCCATCAGAAAAAATGAATACCCAACTTTTATATCAATATGGATGCGACTAGAAGAGATTATGTTGAGTGAAATAAGTCAAGCAGAGAGAGTCAAGTATCATATGGTTTCACTTACTTGTGGAGCATAAGGAATAACACCAGAGGACATTGGGAGAAGGAGAGAAGGGAGTTGGGGGAAATCAGAGGGGGAGACAAACCATGAGAGACTGTGGACTCTGAGAAACAAACTGAGGGTTTTGGAGGGTAGGGAAGAGAGGGGTTGGGTGAGCCTGGTGGTGGGTATTACGGAGGGCATGGATTGCCTGGAGCACTGGGTGTGGTGCATAAACAATAAATTTTGGAACACTGAAAAGAGATAAAATAAAATGAAAAAATATTAAAATGTCCAAAAAAAGTGCTAAAAATAGGACTACCCTATGATCCAGCAATTTACTACTAGGTATATACCCAAAGAATATATAAATACTAATCAAAGGGATACATGCACCCTGATTTTATAAAAGCATTATCTACAATAGCCAAATTATGGAAACAGCCCAAGTTTCTATCAGCTGAAAAATGGATAAAGAAGATATGGTGTGTGTGTGTGTGTGTGTGTGTGTGTGTGTGTGTGTGTGTGTGTGTGATATTAACTACGGAGAACAAATGATGGTTACCAGAAGGGAGGTGGGTGGGGGGTTGGGTTAAAATGTCATAGGGATGAAGGAGTATACTTGCTGTGATGAGCACTGGGTGTTGTACGGAAGTGTTCAATACTGTATTGTATCCCTGAAACTAATATTACACTGTATGTTAACTGAAATTTAAATAAAAAAAATAAAAAATAAAAATTTCAGGAGTTGCTGATAGGTTGGATGTAGGGAGTGAAAGAGAGGAGTCAAAGGCCTAAGATTACCTAATTGAAGGAAGAATAAAATTTGGAAGGATTAATTATAATGTTGAATTAATAACAGAGAGTAAACCTAGGGGACAATAACTGGGACTAGGAATGCAGAATTTAGGCAGGAAGTAATGAAACAAATGCATACCAATGAAGATAGGATGCCAGGATGAGCAACTAATTTTTGCATAACCAAAGGCCCCCTTGGAGGACAGAAAAAGAAGAAAGGCAAACACATAAGCAAGTAATTTCTTTTTCATTGGTTAAAATGAGGTTTAGGATTAATAGTTTTCTCTCAAAATTTTTAGATTTTTAAAAAAGATTTTTAAAAAATTTATTTATTTGAAAGAGAGAGAAACAGAGAGAGAGAGAGAGAGAGACCATGAGAAGGGGAGGGTCAGAAAGAGAAGCAGACTCCCTGTTGAGCAGAGAACAATGCAGACTCGATCCTGGGACTCCAGGATCATGACCTGAGCCTAAGGCAGTAGCTCAATCAACTGAGCCACCCAGGAATCCTAGATATATTTTTACTTTAATCATATCACTAGCATGCCAATTAGCAAACTCCTTTCCAATATATACACCTTGCTTTGCACTCAGTTCCAAGATTTGTTATTCATTCATTTGTTATTCATTTTGAATCCTCTTAATAATTCATAATAATAAGGATTTAGCATACCCCTGTTCTGAACCTTTAGTCTTACCTAGAAGTTCTCTTGCAAAATTCCTTTGTCATGAGTTTCTAATTGTACCTTCTAAATATACAATGGCTCTCTGTTTCTCAGTGTGAAAGATCTGTATTTTCGAAATTAAAAAAAATATATACATATATTTAATACATCTCTACTAATTCCTTTTAATAGCCTGGTACCATATAATCCTGTGTTTTAACCTTTTACTTTGAAATAATTTTAGACTTACAAAAGGGTTCAAAAATAGTACAGAGCACTCCATATACCCTTCACCCAGCTTCCCCTAATGTTAACATCTTGCACATAATCATTGCACAATTATCAAAATCAGAATATAGTACTGTTTCGAGTTTAAGATAATGTGTCCTAGTTGGTGGTGCCATTGCTATACTTGTCTTTCTCATCTCATTAGATCTCTACTTCTCTACTCCAGAAAAGGTAAAACTAAATTCTTAAAGGGATCCACTCATAACAGGTAGCCCAGGCAATAGATTCATTCTTTAGCCCTGTGCTTTTTTAGATGGATTCTTCTTTCTTAATAGCACTGGGCTCTGTGATGCCAAATGTCAATGTTTTAGCCTGGTGAGATAAAATATACTCTTACATGGCTATGTTTCAGTTATTAGTTTTTGCTCACTATATCTTTGAGCTACAAACAAGGCTACAGTTAATATGAGTTATTACTATACTTTGTGCATTGAATCATTAGTTGATCAACTGTCAACACCTGTGTCCTAGATTCATGAATAAAGAGATGAAGATAGCATAAACCCCTTTCCTCAAGGATTTCCACTGCTTGAGAGGGAAGATAAAAATGGAAACAGGACAAATAATTATAGCACAATATGCTAAATGATCTGACAGTATGAACAAAAGTAAGTAGGAATGTATGGAGGATCGTAACTATAATTTGTCTAGGAAAATATTACAGAAGGCTCATACAGATGTTCCATTTAAGTGGTAAACAGACTTGGCAAAATAAGGAAAAGTAATGATTTCTAAAATCTTAAGTAAAATTCTTATCTTCTTTCTTTTGATTTTCTCCTAGAAAGTCTTCTAAAAAGGTAACTAGTTCTTTCAGAATTCGGTTCATTCAATGTAATTAATACAAAACTTTTAGTTAATATAAGAAACTACTAACCATTTTTAGGATCTCTATGTAAAAATAAAATCTCAAATTTCAAAGAAACATCTCAAAACAAAATCATTCTATTCACTCCCATCTGTATATAAACTCAACATTGAAGATCTGTTGTATTAAAAAAAGTAACCTTTTATAATATAGTGGGTTTATCAACTGGATTGGGCTCCTATAACAAAATGGCCACAGACTGAGTGGCTTAAACAACAAGGATTAATTTTATTCAATTTCAGGAGACTAGAAATCTAAGATCAAGGTGCTAGGAGGTTCAGTATCTGGTGAGAACTCTCCTGTTGGGTTACAGATGGCCACTTTGTTGCTGTGTGGCTCACATGGCCTTTCATGTACCTGTGCTCAAGGAAAGAGAAGGAGCTGGATATTTCTCCCTCTTTTTAAGAACACCACCAATCCTATCAGACCACGGTCCTAATGTCATGACCTCATCCAACTCTAATTCTCTCCCAAAGGCCTCATTTCCAAACACCATCACATTGGGCTTCAACATATAAATTTGGGCAGGGGGAAGCATTGGGCAGACCATAAATAATTCAGTTTAAACAGCAGGTTAAGCAGTGTGTTAGTAGATTTGTTAATAAATAAGAAAGATGAGATACTATCAGTACCCTGAACATCAGCATTATTTTCCTAAGGACAACAGAACTGTCCTTGCATACCTGTTAGCAAAGCTTAATTCAAAACAACACCAAAGTAAAAAAATCTTGGATTGCAGAATTATTCTCAAAATCATTTTTCCTATCATTGTTCTGTAATTCAGATTATCTGATTTATGACAATGAAATATTGAAACAAAACTATCTTGTAATATTAGAGTGATACTTCTCAGGTTTTTATAGCCAGACTTTAATTTGAAAGTTTAAATTGTATATATGAACATTCCTATAAGCATACCTGCTAACAATTTTAAATTAGTTAATGCAAATTTTAAATGACCTCCAGTTTTTCTCACCATAAAAGAAACTATGTTTCAACAGGGCCTTTGGAATATATGAAATTATATACTATATGATAGTGAGACACAGCTATATCCTCTAGTCTTAATTACAGGAAAAGTATAGACAACTGTAAAGTTTAGCTTTATTGTTTTATAAATGAACCAGTAAAGTTCATTTTAGTGAAATGAGCACATGCTTTTCATAAATTAAATCTCACATGGTAAGTACTCATTTTCAAAATTAATTTAATTACATGTTTAAAGTTTAATTACATTTAATTAAGCATTTACGTTTTATATGAAATAAATGAATTATCAGTTAACTGCTATGAAATGAAATATTGCCTTGATAATTAAAATCTATAAATTTTCCTATTCTGTGCAAAACTGCTAGTTCTCAAAGCACACTCTGAAAAAAGAAACATATTTTAAAAACTATAGAACTATATTCTCATGGCTGATCTAGGTGTAGTTTTTCCTGGCCCCTGGCTTCATGTGCTACACATTTACTACAGCAGCAAATGGAGGCAGCCTGGCCCAGAATATAAGTAGATGTTTTGAAGACTTGGGTTTAGGTCAGAGACTGTCACTAACAGCCTGAGAAAGTGGGAAAGGTATTTAGTATCAGTCTCTGACATCAAGCTCCTAAAAAACGGAGATAATATTACTTCCTTTGGAGGGTTGTAGAAGGATTAGATAAGATATCCCATGGTCAAATGCCTGGAACAGTGCCTGACATGGAACAAGCTATTCAACAAATGTTCATTCCCTCTTTCTTTTAGTTAATGACTGAATGAACAAAAACCTTGTTCTTTGGGGCATAAGATTTTTTTCTTAAAACATTTTATTAATTACAAAAGTAACATCACATTTTTTTGTTTACTTATATTACACTTAATGAACATTTTACATTCTTTTACTTCCTTAAGTACTCCAGGAATGGAGACCATGTAGCATTATAGTTAACACAGAATTTTGAGTTAGAAAGAACTGACTTTGAATTTGGGTTCCACCATTTACTGCTTGAGAAATCAAGAAGTTGTTTTCAAAGCCATAAAGTATATGTATGTTTGGTTTAGGGAATGGCAAAAATTAATAGTATTGATATATTGATTAAGTATAATCAATATAATCATTCAAACTTAACAAAATATTAGTGATGTAAGTAGGACAAAAGGTATCCCTCTACCCTAATTTTTCAAAGGATATTCATTTTCACTGAATTTAAGGGAATTTCCTAAGGTTAACGGTAGGATTGACAGTCAGAACTCAGATTTCTTTTTTTATTTCTTTATTAGTGCTCTTTCCTTCATAAGATAGGAAGGTAAAGGCAAAGGACAGCAATGTCTCTTGAAGCAGTAAAGCAAAAAGAGAGGGATCTGATTTGGGTTAATCCTGGTTCTGTCACTTAATAGTTGAGCCTCAAATAAATAACTTCTGTGAATTTCAGTATCTTCTGGATAATGGGAATATACACTTTGTTAAGGTTCATACAAGGACTGTGCTAGGTAACCAATGTAATAGGTAGTGGAGTGACCGACACACACAGCAGTCATTCATTAATGGTTGGTGGTAACACTAAGACAACATCAAAGCACCACTTTCGGTAAGTCTCAAGCCACAGAATGGAGAAACCATAATGAAGTGAATATTTTTTATTTTCTGAAAGAGATTTAGTAACAATAAATAGGATAGTCTTCACTAAATTCTCAAGTAATATTCCTGGAAAGAGACTCTATGGATTTGTAAGTCATTTCAGTTCCCAATTTCTTGTCTCTTAAATCTCCATGGAATAACTCATCTCACTTTGAAAATAATGGTTTTACAAGATGAAAGAAAAGAGAGGCTACAACCTACTCCATGGATTACTTTCCTTGACTCAACGGCAGCCAGAATTGAAATTATATATTCTTAACACTATAAATTGTTCAATGTCAAGTACTGTAATTTTCAGAGTTTTGCCTTAATAAAATTAGTTGCACTATAAACATGTTGTGTTCGTTTACTATTTAAAACACTTCATTGTTAAACTCAAAAGACCCCTGAATTCTTTGAAGGTAACCTAAAAAAATACAGATTGCTATATTTACAGAATAATTTTACTAGAAGTAGAAAGCTTTAAGAAATAAAATATTGGAAAACTAACACTTTCTGTTTACTTTTTGATAGAACACTTACTGAAAAACAGCAGTACATCATACCATTTTCACTGCTATATTATCAATCAGTAGTATTTAGATATCTATCTGCATTTAGGGCTAAAAGACCTTGATATAAAAACTATTCCACATTTTTTTGAATATAAGAACAGCAGGTATTATTACTTTTCAAACTGTAAATTAAGAATAACAGCAATTCCAATAGATACAGGACCAGAAAAAGAAAACCACATATAAAGAAATAGTATGAAACATATGCATGATTACAGTTACATGTTACATAGAAAACATTTATTATTAGGGTATGTACCTTTGGTTATGCATTATTTTAAAGAGTGTGGTAAAAATGAATTCTGTTAACCTGTGAAATTAGAATGGAGTCATTAACTTACCATGGTTCTATAGTAAGAGTTGAAGATAATTTTTCTGGAAAGAAAAATCCATGCCATTTTGATTCCTCAATTAGTTCTTGTGGCATCCTTTTTGATGCATCATAATAGTGACCAAATCTTGAAGAAGAGACTGGTCCAGACTGTTAAGAAAATCCATATTGATTGTTAAAAAAGATTAATTTTTTTAAAACTACAATGTTTTTGAACTGCATTCAGCAAAATATGATATATCTGAGCATTTTAATGCTGATAGGAAGAGCTGATATACACAGACTTATTAAATTTCAAAGAAGCATACAACTTTTATTATTTTAAACGATGACTTAGAAATCAACCTTTTCCTCTCATGTTTCTCTTATCAAATTTGATAAGAATTCAAATACCTCTTTGTTTTTCTTACTGTAAATCTTCCCAAGTTAAAAAAAATTAATATACATATATTAATTGTTTTTTAAAGGTTACAGGTTTCAATGACAAATTAAATATGGAATTGCTAAGAACTAATAAAAACTTAAGCCAATGAAATCATTGGTGAGGGGCCCAAAAGAAACTAGCTATTTAAATATATTAAACTGAGCATCATTTAAAAATTAAATTCTCACGAGACAGTGTGTATATATATTCAAAATTTCTTACAAATTTAAAATTAAACTTATAGTATAAAATATGTTGGGGTACTCCCATTGGGACCAAGGCATGTGCTAAAGAGGGAGAATGCATACAAATAATATTAGATAAACCAGAAACCTGACATAATCATTAGTTCATAGATACTTCCTCTTTTGTGCCATTACCTATTTCTCCAACAAATCATCTTTCTCATAAGAAACTCTAGTAGCTATTGATGTTGAATTTATTTACACAGGATAGTAAAGGCCTAGTAACAGAACATTCTCATTATATTGCTTTGAATGGACTCTGCACTGATTCAATACATTAGAAATATATATACCTCTGTCCAAAGTTCAACTACTAACAGATTGACAATAATTTCTAATAGTTTCTAATCTAAATTTACGTAATTTTCACTGTCCTGAATACTACAGACAAATTTCAGAACATTCAACAAAACAGATAATCTGCAGATAATTTGCAGAAACTGAAGAACTCTATGGAGTGAGTTCTTAATTTATTTAAGTAACTGCCAACTTTGTAATTTAGATAAAGACATTTCCTTGACACTAGATCTTTGAATTTTAAGATTTAAAGGATTAATATTCTTAAATTGGATGCCTACCAACATCAAATTATACAGTAACAAAGAGTAAAAAATATTAAGTCTAATAGAAACATAACTCTCAGATTTAGTCTGTGGGTTTGGCATTTATTTTCTAGGTAAAATGACTGCTCACCCCTCCATAAAATACTGTTTGCTGTCATTAATGAAAGAGACCAATGAGCTCAACCTAATATTTTCAATACAATATATATACAAGTATGGCTCCTAAAACATGATTTATCTATTTATCATGGCAGTATTAACAAATTATGAAACATTAAAGTACGTTTCTAAAAAATAGGGTAAAGTTTTTAAATGTAAAGTTATTAGTATAAAGCAATTTAAACAAGGTCTGTTCTTTGGCCTATAATCTATTCTTTATCCGGATTATAGTTCAGAATGTTTTTACTGCAATCTCTGCTAGAGCTCATCTTTTTATTGTGTAAGTCCAAGCCCCCTTAATGTTTTAGAAAGGCCTTGACTAACTGAACTTTGATCTGATGTCTTCATTGAGAAAAACACCAGGTTGCCCATTTCAGATGCAAATCCTCCTAAGGCCCAATAGAATTTAGTAAAGACAAGCAAAAAAGAAGAAACAAGAAGTTTCCAGGATCCTCTTTGAGAATCCTGGGGCACACTGGTGTCCTTAATCCACGCTGCTCCATGGATTAAGGTAGGTGATAACCTTTCCTGATTCAAAAGAATAAGCAGAGTGCCTACAAACTGGGTGGAGACTAGGATTTGGTAATAATAAAACACCATGCAATAAAAGCTTGGTCTATGTCAGAAGCCTCTGAAAAGGCCTCAATGTACCACATTCCCAGGCCTAGTAGGGAAGCTTGCAAAAGCCTACCTGAATCAAATAAGCATGAATAATCTATTTTAGCAGACTGGCCATGGGGAGAGAGAAAGAAAGAGACTTTTCACTTCTTTTAAGTTTGAGTTAATAAATTTATTAGTGCACTGAAGGTTCTTGAAGTCTTGGGCACTCAGAGAAATATGCTAAATTGCCAAGAAGCAAAGTATGCTTTTTAAGTTGCCGTCTCTATTACTGTTTCTAATTATAATATTAATGTGATAGAAATCTCAGATTTGGGATGAATCAAGGCAGAAAATTGATTTCATGCTGTGACAGTTTACATATAAAACACAAATAATTCATTAAAATATAAGAATAAAATTTGGAAGATTTTTTTGTTACAATTAAGTTATTATTATTTTTTTAGAAATTAGGATTAAATATGGCAACTAAAATATTCACAAGGTAGACATTACAAATTTTATTAATGATGAAAAGCTTTAATTCTTCAATAAAAATGAAACTGGAAAAATAAATATACCCTTATAGGAAAAAAATTTTGTACCCAAACACAAAGCATTAAAATATAATCAGATTTTTAAAAATAATGTGAAATCTTTTGAGGCTTAGATTTATAAAACAAAGACTTCAAATATTCCCTCTGAAAAACAATAACTAATGCTTTAAGTCTGATAATACTCTAAGAAAAAATATCAACTCCACAAAAAAGATGCATTAAATAAATCAACATGTCATCAATTACTCAGTTTAATAAGAACATGTTGCTTTAGTTTTATATTATGAAGACTTCTGTTTCACAGTTACAGACTAACTTTTACTTTTGTCAACTGTGGAACAGAGAATAATGGAATGGTTCAGTAAAAATGTATTATGCTATGGAAAAATTAACTCTGATGGGGGACCAGAAGGAACACAGAAAAATGAAATAGTACCATCCCTCACCTCTAGTATGTTAGAAAGAAAAAAACATTCAGACAAAAGCTGCACACCAAATAAACAATCTAAATAAGACACTTTCTTATTACTGTTATCATTTCTTGTTTCTCAGTATGGCATAACAGAAAGCAAGAACCCAAATGGTTAACTAACCACTTTGAGCCTCCGTTCAACCACCAATAACAACTATTTTGTTAGGCTGTTGTGAGAACTTAATGCAACACTGGCAATGAATATTTTGTAATTGTAAAGCACTACCTAAATGATATTAATTATTGTATCATGATTCACTAGAGAATCAGAAGATCTATTACTATCCTTTGTAAATACATTACCTCATTTGAAAAATGGTATTTGTTGTCAACCTGCAATATGCACACATCTATCAGAAGGATTATTATGGCTGAACCACTAAGAAAGCCAAAGTGTAATGAGGATTTAATATAATAAAGATTTAATACATACCCTAAGTGCTGGAACCATTGAAGGCTTTGGTAATAGAACTATATAATATTGAAGAAATTAGGTCTCAGCATATGTTGTAAGCTACCAATTCGTGGGGTGAAAGGGAATAGGATTTGATGATTGGATGGGGGGAAAAAAGCAGACCTACCTAAGAGAGAGAATCAAAATCACAGGCCAAGGGAAGGGGGCCTTCTTAAAACTACACACCCCTCCAACTGGAAGCAGCACTGCTCTATCCTTTACTGAGCTACAATTACTGACTTAGGTGTGCATATTCTTACCCTTCTTTGTATCCCCCAAGTGGGGAACTCGCGGCAACTTACAGTAAAACTTAGAGTAAAAGCTATCTCTGATAAATGACATAGCTAGCTTCAGACTACTTGTTTAATCTTTAGTCATAAGAGTTTTAACAATATTTTGTCCCAGGTAGGACACAGAAAACCCAGGGTTGTTTTGTTGTTTTTAAACTAATAATGGCAAAGTAAAATCTGGATTTATAAAGTAGATGATTGCTGAAGGCTATCAGTCTTGGCAAATCCTCATATGTAAAATTTTTGTGACAGGAAAATATACATGCTGGTGACATTTCGAGGAAAGCAAAGAAGTCATAAGATTCTATTTTTGTCAACTGGAAAGAGCTCACTTATAAATACTAATAAATTTTACAAATCTAACCATGGACAGTACATTCAAAATAAGCATTATTTTATTTGTATTAATTAATGTAACTTTACTCAGTTTTGCTACTATATAATTCATTCACTCATTCACACTGAAAAAAAATTTTTAAAAAATTATTCATTCATTCACACATTCAATAACTAATTATTGAGCACCCTATTTGCCAGTAAAGCAAGAGATTTGACGTCACTTTCTTTCACTGAGCTGGCAGCCTAGTAGGAGAAGATAGATGATATTATCTGGTAGGTGACCATAAGTGCCCTGAAGAAAAATAAGACAGTGAGATGACAGAGAGAGAGTGGTTTTACTTTTTTATAGAGAGTGAGAACAGAATACATTCCTAATTAAATGATATTTTAGTGGAGAACTCAAGAAAATGGGAGAGTAAGTCATCTCGGAAAGATCACTGTGAGAATAACACAATTTTAAAAACACACTGTATACTTTGAAAACTGATCACGGGGTTTATGTGTTAATATGTGACCACTGAGGAGTTTACTTCCATAGATGAAATCAAAACAACTGCAGGCACACTACACTCTAAAATGAAGAGTGGAATAAGGACTACTGACTTATATATAAAGGGGGCAGGAATAGCACTCGTAATTATAATATATAAAGAAACAATATAACAAACAAAGAACTTTTGCCCCAACTTTAAGCAGATTTTTTAACAAGCAGTAAAAAATAAAAGGCTTAAAGTTTCAGTTATTTGCATCTTCACTGGCAATTTCACCTGAAGAATGTTACTGACCAATGAGAAAACTAAAACATAGTTGAGGTTAGCATAAAAATAAAGTAAATGTAAGACACGATTGATTTATATAGCCTACAACTGGTCTGGCACATTGTCTCTGAAAGAAAGCTAAATTTAACTTAGAACTTTTGTTCTTTATTGACTCTTTCAGAACAAACCAATAGAAAAATAAGAATATAGTCATTCTTTATAAGAGTTACCATTAAGCTCAGGAATGTAAATGAAATTATCAGCTCAAAGACATGAATGAAGTTCTTTGCCATTAGGGTTCTCAAGGGCTAGTCCTACATTCCTTGTCTGTTTTAATCTCTTATCACTCTACTAACATTTTCCAAACAGAATAATTCCATTTATCTGGCCTCTTATATCCAGTTCTCCTTCACATCCAAGCTATGCCTACAAAATGACTACAGAGCTCCCCTGTATTTTTTAATACACATGTAACAGTATTCTACTGTATACAAATACTGTAATTTACTTATCCAAGTGCTTACTGATGGACACTTAGTTTATTTCCAATCCTGTTATTAAAAATATGCCTCATAAATAGATATGTTTATTTTACATATGAGTAAATAGATTCATAATGTAAATACCCAAAAGGATCAAAGGGTAAATATTTTTTGTAATTCTGAAGTATCTACCAAACGCCCTCCACAGAAATTGTACTATTTATATTTCCACCAGCAAAGTACAAGAAAGTACTAGTTTTTCCACACCCTTGCTAATTTAGTGTCTCACCAAACATTTTAGGTTATTGACAACTTATTAAGAGAAAACCGGCAGGTCAACACAGATTTTTTTTATTTTTTAAGATTTTATTTATTTGTTTGACAAAGAGAGAGAGGAAGAGAGCACATGCACGGGGAGCAGCGGAGAGAGAAGCTCCCTGCTCAAGGGTGGTCCCAATGTGGGGCTTGATTCCAGGACCCTGGGACCACAACCTGAGCTGAAGACAGAAGCTTAACCAACTGAGCCACCCAGGAGCCCCTGGTCAGTGCAGTGTTAATTTGCATTTCTTTTATTGTAACTGAAATTGGGCATCTTCGTTTGTATGTTTAAGGGACAGCTAAATTTCCTTCACATATATCCGCCCATTTTTCTAAAAAATTGGTTTGGGTTATGGACATTGGGGAGGGTAAGTGCTATGGTAAGTGCTGTGAATTACAGACCTGTACCCCTGAAACAAATAATCTATTATATGTTAATAAAAAAAAATTAGGTTGGTAGGTTATTCCTTATTCATTTTAAAAGTTCTCTGTATATAAGGAAAATTTGTTCCTTCTTCTATCAGTTGCAAATATCCTTCATCTGTAGTTTGTTCAGTCATTTAAATCAAGCTTAAAAATCTTATTATTCAAATAGCTTTCCCAACAAAATTACAACAATTTTATACCATATTTTACACTTAATACACACGCAATACTCAATGTTTGCTAGCTGTATAAACGTATAAATACATTTATCACACATCAAATATTTATTGAGTACTGGGCATTAACATGGAGCTATGAGAGAAAAAAAAACAGGTTCTCTGCCTACATAGAGAATTCTATCTGATGGAGAAAAGAGTTATACCAACAAATACATATAAAATAATGTTAGAAGTACTTTAAAATACATTAAGTGCTATGGACACAAAAATAAGAAACTAGATAATTATGTATGGAAAGCTGTCCAAGTAGTAATATTTGCATTTGGGGAAGGCTGAATTGGTGAATAAGAAAGTAAAAAGCATTACTAGAAGAAATATAAGCAATTTATAAGGAATAACTCTATAGGACAGATGGATATAGCATTTTATATTCACATAGGAGGAGACTAAAAGTTAGGCTTGGGTTAGGTTGTATAGATCTTATATACAAAAAGTTTGTATTTCATATTGCAGGCTTATAATGACAAATAGGTTTCGTCTCACATCCTAATTCTCACATATTAGCTGATAATGACCACCCAGAATACTGCAGAGAATTCTGCACTTACCATAGCACTTACCCTCCCCAATGTCCATAACCCAAACCAATTTTTTAGAAAAATGGGCGGATATATGTGAAGGAAATTTAGCTGTCCCTTAAACATACAAACGAAGATGCCCAATTTCAATTACAGGTGTTGTCTAGGCTTGGCAGAAGGGTTTTATGAATGACAGTCTCCCATGCATTTAGAAGGAGGCAGTGGAAATAATATACCAAATTAGGCATTTATGGTTAAGGAGTGTTACGAACATATCTGTCCTTAGGGAAGGTATGAGTGATGTCAGTGTAGAAGACAGAAGGGTAGGCTATGGGTATTGTGTCTTATTCAGATTAGAATTTCTCTCTTTTCTACCAATAGGATGTCTGGTAGACATTAAAGTGTTCTGAAAGGTGAATAAGTGAATAATCAAATAAAGGAACTAATAAATGAACAGGGCCTTCACCAGGAGCAGCGTTCATAATCTTTTTTTTTTTTAAGATTTTATTTATTTATTTGACAGACAGAGATCACAAGTAGGCAGAGAGGCAGGCAGAGAGAGAGAGGAGGAAGCAGGCTCCCCGCTGAGCAGAAAGCCCAATGTGGGGCTCGATCCCAGGACCCTGGGATCATGACCTGAGCTAAAGGCAGAAGCTTTAACCCACTGAGCCACCCAGGCACCTCAGAGTTCATAATCTTTAATGAGCAGATTTATTGACATTCATTTTCACAGAAATCTTCCTTTCATTTTCTGTCTTTTAGTCTATCCTGGACAGATGAGGTTATCAGACAGCTGAGTTCGAAAATACAATGAGAGAAAATGTATAGGAATAAAAATAGTAATTCCAAGGGACTACCAGTTATGCTGATTATTTATAGGTAACCAAATTGGACAGAAATAGCTTATGAGTTCCTTACTCTGGGTTGCAATCCTAGAATAAAAGATTCTATATGGAAATTATGGAAGAAATGAAATCTACTTTGGTAAAAATATTTTTTTTGCCATAATTTTATTTTTTAAGAAATGTCATCTTGATAAAATATCTAGTTATTTAAATAAGAAAATATACATTGTAGTGCATTTAAAGAATGAAAGGTATACTATAAAAGATTCTATAAAATGAAAACAAACAGATTTGCAAATTTTAGAGATAGTTTGTATGTTGACTTGCCTCCATCTTGGGTAATAACTGGTAACGCCAAGCTATTTTCATCTTAATGTTAGAGTCTGGTGTTTTATGATTACATACATCTTCATCAAAATCTTTTTTACAATTATCATCGAGTAATGGTGCAGGAAGTTCCTAAGAAAACAAAATGACACATTATTGAACATCTGTGATTTAAAAATGCGACAGTTTTCTTAAATCATAATATTCACAATCCTAGAACTTTCTAAGACCTTGATGCCTTAAAACTGATCGAAGCACAGTCACAACAATATGGCTATTTCTAAAACAGAGGAAAATCGTATATATAATAGTGTGAATGAACCAGAATTTAAAGAAAGTATTCAAATTTTTATACTATCAAAAACCAAATGCTACTGCAACAGGAGGTATGATCTTTTATATGTATATGTGTATGTATGTGTACACACACACACACACACACACACGCATAAAGCACAGCCTGGAATTAGCATTTATGAATTACATGTAATTACTGTTATGTCTCTTGCTAGGTAAAAATAAAGCATGTGTGCAATCTGTTTACTGGTTTGTAATACTAGAATTGAAAAAACTCATTCACCTAAATAATTGGTGAAGTTACAACAATAAGACATTCATTTTGCCCTTATCAAATATTAGTTTTGCACCTGCAAGTCTATGTCTCTTCTTTTAACAATGAAAATGGAATTTAAAATCTCATTAAGTAAAGAGACACTGAAGTCCAATTTTATCTTTCCTTTTTTGGAAGCTGATCCAGAGAGTAGCTATAAAAAACACACAGAAAATGCATGCGCGTGCATGTGTGTGTGAGTGTGTGTAGAGGAACTACAGAAATAATGCAAAGAAAAAGTACCTAAGTTTCTTTGAGAAGGAAAGCACATATAATAGTTGCCTTTTTATATTATCAAAAATCATAAAGATAATGTAGGGTGCTGGCTTAGTAAATATAATCTTGTGCTATGACATAAATTAGTCTAAACTGCAACTTTTACTTTGCAAAATCAAATTTATTTATGTTTAGAATCAAATCAACTAATCAGCTGGAAAACACAGTAACCATCATATATTTTAGTTACCTCCTTTAAAGACCTCCAAACAGAACAACAGTGGCTCAGTGGGTTAAAGCCTTTGTCTTTGGCTCAGGTCATAATCCCAGAGTCCTGGGTTGAAGCCCAGAATCATCATCGGGCTCTCTGCTCAGCAGGGAGCCTGCTCCCCCCACCCTGCCGCCTCTCTGCCTACATGTGATCTCTGTCTGTCAAATAAATAAATAAAATCTTAAAAAAAAAGTTTAATTTATGCTGGTATTAGAAACTAGTTATATCATTTAAACTCTGATTCCATCATTCCCAGCAAAGCCTTACTATCTTACAAAATATAAATTATGTTTTCATATTTGTTTCATATTTGTGAGGCATATGGTACAATATAGTGGTTATGAGTATGAATTCTACTACCAGATTGTTTAGGTCTAAATCTTGACTTTACACACTGTGTAACAGCTGTGTCTATGGTTACCCTGACCACCTATTGGACCTCTCCATGTCTCTACTCACTCTCTGAAATATAGAGATAACAACAGCATTCATCTCACTGGATCGCTGTACTGTACACCTGAAACTAACATACCCCTGTATGTTAACTAACTGGACTTAAAATAAAAACTTTAAAGAAAGAAATGTCTCTTCACCATAAAAAAAAAAAAGTATCCAACTATACCTTTAAAAATCAATACTGACTGGACAGCAATTGATTTTAAAAGTGGTAAATGTTCAACAAAGAAAGTTGTAAGATAAAGAAACATTACCTATTAACCTACCACCTAAGAATAATAACTGAACATATTCAAGTATTTCCCTCCAGGCTTTTAAAAAAATATATATGCACCTTTTACAAAATGCATGCTGCCTGTTAGGCATATGATAATGTGTATTATTTGTATTCTACATCTTAAAAAAAAGATTTATTTTTTTGAGAGAGAGAGTGAGAGCACTTGGTGGGGAGGTACAGGAGGGAGAGAGAAACTTAAGCAGATTCTGAGCTGAGTGTGACACCTGAACCAAGGCTGGATCTTAATGACCCTGAGATCATGACCTGAACAGAAACCAAGAGTCAGATGCTTAAACAACTGCGACACCTAGGCACCTCTGTATTTTACATTTTTAACATAGTATTGTGAGCATCCCCACATTTCAAAAATAAGATTTTCAATGGCTATATATTAAATTGTATGACTTAATTAAAATTCAGTTTATTATTTCCTTACTGTTGGACCTTTCAGTTGTTTGCAATCTGAGAATGTTTATAACATAAGGCCTTGCATCTCAAATTAGTATTTTTCTATGGGATATATAAAACACATAGAAATAATAAAGAATAATATAATAAACACATATATCCCAGTTTCTACCACTTGGCTTTAACAAATTCTAATAACAGGTATACTTGCAGAAAAGACCAGTAATTTTAGCAAGCAGGGAGGAACACTCTTGTGTGTCAAAGGAGAAGGATTGGTTGAAAATCTTTAAAAACAAAAGATCTCTCAGATCCCCTATTTTCTACTAAAAGCCAGGATATAACTCCTCCCCAACTGTGTAAGAGATATGGATAGGTCACATCTGATAAACTGGAAGTAGAAACACGGCAGAGGGCAGGGGTGAAACATCATATTGGAGACAGGGTAACTTTGCAAATCTTCGTACAGAAGAGTGAGATACCCCCAGAACCCCAACACCTGCACATAGTTGGTTCCCACTGCTAGGCTCTAACAAGGCCAGAAGACATTCTTAAGCAGAACAGGCTGGAGATCAGGAGATTAAAGAAATCCTCCTTGGAGAAATTGACAAAATTTAGGGAAAAGGCCTTTAGAGAGATACCACTAGCTAAATTTATAGTAAATCTATCAGATCACAAGTTATGTGCCTAAATACACAGTACTTTCCAACTAGCCTTCTAGTCTCTTACTCTTCAATATTAAAAGACAGCCAAGAATTATCAGATATTTGAAATAAGCATCTAATATGGAATTCAAAGACCAAGACAAATGAGCAGGAAACAATGCCACGAACAGATAAAAACTTCAAAAAGAATAAAAAGTAGTATCTATTATATGAGATGGTGTGTAAGAAACACTTCAGTAAAAGGAAACAATAAGAAAAAAACCTGAGTTTGTAGAAATTGAAAATGTACTAGGAGATTAAAAAAAATGATCTAGAAGTTCTAGAAGATCAAGTTGATCAATCTCTCAGAATAAAGGTACAATAACAATAATAATGAGAGCAATGTTAAAAAAAAATGATAGCTAACATTTTAAAGCAATTTCCAACTCCCAGGCACTATTCTACCCACTTTATACAACTAACATATTTAATCCTTAAACAATCTTAAGTAAGCACTATTAATAAAACAATTTTATACATGAAGGCATTGGAGCATAAAGTTTAAACTGTTGAAGATCACAAAGTAACTCAATGGCAGAACAAGGATTTGTAATGCATAATCTTATTTTATCACTGTCTCTCTCTCTCTTTTTTAAAATATTTATTTACTTTAGAGAGAGAGTGAGTGTGGGGGAAGGGACAAAGGAAGAGGGAGAGAGAATCCTCCAGTAGACTCCCCACTGAGCACGGAGCCCAACACAGGGCTTAACCCCAGGACACAGAGATTATGACCTAAGCAGAAATCAAGAGTCTCGGCCGCTTAACCGACTGAGCCACCCAGGCACCCCATCACTCAGTTTCTTAACCATTATGCTATATGACCTCTTAAAAAGATAGAAAATGAGAGAGAAAAGAAAATATTTAGAGAATTAGTCCAGGAGGTTGACACCACAAAAGGATTTTAGAGAAACAGAGATAATAGACAAAAATATGAAAGAAATAATCTAAGAGAAATTTCCAGAAATAAAAAATGGGAGATACAGATTTAAAATCCTGATTATTCAAACTATGAATGAAAACAGACATACACTAAAGCATAGAATTCTGACACTTCAGAATAAGAGGGAAAAAGGAAAACAACTGAAAAGCTTCCAGGATCTGGACTTTTCAGAAGCAAAGTTATTTTTCAGTCTACAATTCTACATTTGACTGGAGAAATGTTAAATTTGAGAGTGAAATTAAGACAAATTCAGACGTGCAATGTTTAAAGTCTCTACCACCTCACACCTCTATCTCCTCACTCTCAAGTCACTAGAGGATGTACTCCACCACCAGCAAAGTCAGAGCAGTTGTTAGGATGATGAAGGAGAGTGCCAGAGTAATAACTGTCTACAGAACAAGCAGTCCAGTTGGAGGAGAAGGACGGAGCAGTCTGGGAAGGGGATGCTTAAACACATTAAGAGTCATCTACAAGTCAGGAAGAGTCCTCCACAGGAACTAAATTGGCCAGCACCTTGATCCTGGACTTCCCAGACTCCAGAACTATAAGAAGATAAATTTCAATAGTTTAAGCCAGTCTAAAGTATTCTTGTTCTGTTATGGTATCTTAAGATTACTTAAACAGATTTTGGCACAAAAATGTGGTTCTGTTGTAACAAGTACCTAAAGATGTTGAAGTGACTTTGAAATTGGGTAATGGATAGAGGCTGAAAGAGTTCTGAGATGCAGGCTAGAATATGGATGTTAAGGGAGATTCTAGTAAGTCTCCAATGGAAATAAGAAACATATAACTAGAAACTAGAGGACAGGCACTCCTTGTTACAAAGTAGCAAAGAATTTGGCCGAACTGTGTTCTAGTATTCTGTGGAAGGTACAACTTGTGAGCAACAAAACTGAGTATTTAGCTGAGATTTCTTTTTTTTTAGAATTTATATTCAATTAGCCGACATACCGTATACATCATTAGTTTCAGATGTAGTGTTCAATAATTCATCAGTTGTGTGTAACACCCAGTGCTCATCACATCACATGCCCTCCTTAATGCCCATCACCCAATTACCCCCTCCCCTCACCCTTCTCCCCTCCAGCAACCTTCAGTTTGTTTCCTATAGTTTAGGGTCTCTTACGGTTTTTCTCCCTCTCTGATGACTTCCTATTCAGGCTTATAGTAAAATGCAAAAGGAGATGAAGTAAACAAGGAATTATTAAGCAAAAAGAACCAGAACTTGAAAATTCAGAAAATTCCCAGCCCATATATTATAAAAAATGAAAAAGCTGGTTCTGAAGAGAACACTAAAGGTATAGCTAAACAACCATTTGATAAAGAGATCCTGGGTATGACTCATGGACTTACCCAGTCATCTCAGCACAAACCAGGAATAGAGCTATTCTACCAGCAGAAACACTGCCAGTTTGAACTACAGACAAAGCAGGATGGAATTAAGGAAGGTAGTTAGACTTCTTGGATTTTATAGGCTTGTCCATTGAACAATTTGGCTTCAAGCCTGAGCTATCCTGCAAAAAAGAAGGGAAGAAAAGATCCCAAAGGTGATTAAGCGATGATCATCCTGCCGCTCCTACCACAGGCTCAGAGCCGTCAGCCTGTGGTGGGGCATGGCTGCCTCAATCTTGGTTTCAAAGGGTGAGACTGTAGCCCAACCAAGTCACGTGGCTGGTGTCCTGTCCAGCTGAAGGTGTATGATGCTGTTACCTTAATGGGCCTAGAAGGTACAGCATGCAACCAAAGAACTGTATTCATGAGCCTTAAGACCTAACGGAATTTACCTGGTTAAATTTTGGGCTTGCTTAGAATCTATCACTCCTTCCTTCTCTCTGATTTCTCCCTTTTGGAATGAGAATGTCTATCTTATGCCTGTTTTATATTGTACTTAAAAGCCCATAATTTGTCTGGTTTGACAGGTTCACAGGTTAAACAACTAGAGTAGAATTTTGCCTCAGAATGAACCATGTGTCAAGTCTTATCCATATCTGATTTAGATGACAGAATAGACTTTAGACTTGTAGTTGATGATGGAATGAGCTAAGACTTTGGGGCTATTAGGCTGGAAGGATGTGAATTTGAGGGAGGACAAAAACATTCAGTTGCATAACATAGTTACTGGCACACAGTAGGCATTCAGTAAATGTTTGATGGAGAAAGAAATGATGGCTAGCAAATCTCTATTTTCAATTATTCCCCCAATTTCTGGGCCCAGAGATTTACCTGCTTTCTCGATATTCTATTTGAATGTTTGACTGCATGTCAAACTCAAAGTATACTTAATCAGGCTATCATCTTTCATTCTTTTCTCCCTTTCTCTCAGCTCCTCCACCCTTACTTTAACACAATTATTTTCTCATTCATTCCAGACCTGCTAATTCATTTCTTGGCTTCTGGCCGAATGTATCCATAGAACTCTCAGTTAACTCTTCTTTGGTCACAAAGAAGATATAACTTTATATGTATTTATAACAAAGATATAACTTTGAACTTTATTTCATATTATTGTTTTACAAAGTGGACAATGTATGCTTATCCAGGAAGTCCTAAGATTTCTGCCTCCAAGTCTAGGACTGCTGTTTTCTTTGCTTAAAATGGTGACTTGTATATTTGGATATCCAATAAAATTTATTTGATAGAAATGAAAGTATAATTTATCTTAGTGTGTAGCAGTGGCTATACACTAACTCATTAAAAACAAAATTTTCTTTAAAATAACATAAAATGAACAAAAGGAAAGAAGTTCATAACAATATAGTGAGGAGACAGTATGAGCAAACCATACACCAATGAATTTGATGATAGCAACAGAAACTATCAAAAACAAAGGACAGGGGGGCACCTGGGTGGCTCAGTCAGTTAAGTGGCTGCCTTCTGCTCAGGTCATGATCCCAGGGACCTGGGATCAAGTCCTGCATCAGGCTCCCTGTTCAGTGGGGAGTCTGCTTCTCCCTCTGCCTGCCCTTCCTCCTCCACCTCCCCCTGCTCATGCACACTCTCTCTATGTCAAATAAACAAACCTTAAAAAAAAAAAAAAAAAGGGACACAAGGAAAAAATAACTGGAGAAGAAAAAGAATAATTCTAGCCAACTTTTTCATATAAACTAGCAAGCTGAATTTAAAATTTATTTGGAAATGCAAAAGCTATATTATAGACATAAGAACTATGCAAAGGAAGAAAGCGGGAAGACTTAAAAATACCTGATTTTAAGACATAAAAACAGAACGATGAAGTTCGTATAAGATAGATACATGGGTCAATGAACAGAAACAAAAGTTGAAAAGAGACCCACGTATTTATTTGATTTTCTACATAAATGCCAAGGCAATTCCATAGGGAAAGAATGGTAACAAATTCTCAGAAAACAATGAAGGAGAAAACTTCAGTGATTTGGGGTTATCCTAGGAGTCAGAAAACTGGCTTGTGGGCCTGTTTTTGTATATAAAGTTTTATTAGAATTTGCTTAAGAATTGTTTATGGCTGCTTGATAGTAGAATCAAGTAATTATGACAGAAACCATACAGTCTCTACAAAGCCAAAAGTATTTGCTATCTAGCCCTTTAAGAAAAGAAAGCAAATATTTCTTAAATAGGACAAAAATATAGCGTGAAATATAAAATAAGAAATTGAGGCACTGGAGTTAATAAAAGTAAAAAAATTAATGCTTTCAAAAGATACTGCTAAGAAAGAGGCAAGCCATAGGTTGGGAAAAAAATATTTGCCAAACAAATATTTGATATAGGACTTGTATCCAGAACATAAAAACACTTATAAATCAATGATAAAAATACAATCAAATAAAAAATGGATAAGAATTGAATAGACACTTCATCCAAAGATACATGGGTGGCAAACACATGAAAAGGTGCTCAACACCATTAGTGATTAGTAAAATGCAAATTAAAAGCACAATGAGATATCACTGTACATACACTAGAATTGTTAAAATAAAATTTAAAACACGACAACACCAAATGTTAAAAAGGAAAGCAGCAATTGGAAATCTTATACACTCCTGGTAGGAATGCAAAACTGCAAAGCAACTTTAGAAAAGTTTGGAAATTTCCTTAAAAATTAAATAATTTACTTTCAATATGACTCAGCAACAATTCATCTCCTGAGTATTTACCTAAAAGAAATAACAACATATGCTCATACAGAGGTGTGTAGATAGCAACTTCATTTAATAGTCAAAAAGTAGAAACCAATCAAAGTCCATCAATTAATGAATGGCTAATAAAAGCAGTAAAAGGAATCAATTCTATTGACACACACAGATACATGGTTAATCTGAAAAGCATTATGTTAAGTGAAAGAAGCCAGATACAAAATACTATATACCACATGATCCCAAATATATGAAATTCTAGGAAAGGCAAATTATAGAGATGGTAAACTGACTGGGGCCAAATGGTAGAAGGGGCCAGGTAGGAAGAGGAGATTAACTGCAAAGAGGCACATTTCTGAGGGGATGGAAAGGTTCTATGTTATGATTGTGGTGGTTACACAACTGTATACATTATGACTTAATCAAGTTGTATAAAAAATTGGTAAATTTTATTATATATAAACTATACGCCAAGAAAGCTAATGAAAAAAACCATAAGCACAAAACAAAGAGAGTTGATTACATATACATGTATGTATGTATTTTTCGTTTGGAAAAATTCACATCAAATCCCAAAAAGCAGTTAACCTACTGAAGGTGGGAGATGGGGTTAAATGGAATTTGGGGCATGTGAGCTGAACTTTATTTATGATATAACCTGTAGAAAAAGAGAATGTATACTAATTGTGAATTACTTACATGATCAAAATTTAATTTAAAAAATCAGAGTTTTAAACATTTATGGAGCAGATGACATCGTATTTCAAACTGGAAAGATGTATGAAGAATTAAACCAGTTTAATGGAAAAAAGACCCATTAAAAGGATTGTCATGCCCTTTCATAATTTGAGGGATAAAGGTAAAAGCCTGAAAGCTTTAAAAGAGAGGAAAATATACTACTCACTAATGAAAAAGAAATAGATTAGCACCAGATACCTTAGCAATCCTGGATTTTAGAAGACAATGGAACAGTGTCTTCAAAGTATGAGGCAAATTGTTACTGAAATTTCCACTGAGCGGATGCCTGGGTGGGTCAGTTGGTTAAGCATCTGCTTGAATTTTGTTTTTTAAAAGACTTTATTTAATTATTTGACAGAGACTCAGTGAGAGAGAGAACAAAAGCAAGGGGAGTAGAAGAGGAAGAAGCAGGCTTCCTGCTGAGCAGGGAGCCCCATGCAGGCCCAACCCCAGGACCCTGGGATCATGACTTGAACCAAAGGCAGATATTAATGACTGAGCACTGAGCCATCCAGGTGCCCCAAGCATCTGCTTTATACTCAGGTCATGAGCTCAGGGTCCTGGGATACAGCCCCCATCACACTGGGCTCCCTGCTCAGTGGGGAGTCTGTTTATCCCTCTCCTTCTCTCCCCCCCCCCGCCACGACTAGTGCATGCTCTCTCTCTTTTTGTCTCAAATAAATAAATAAAATCTTAAAAAAAAAAAAAGAAATTTCCATTGATGAAAATTATCTATTAAGCGTAAACACAAACACAGTCATTTTTTTAAAAGCATATAATATTTCAAAAGCTTACCTACCACAAACTTTTCTTTTTAAAAGTATTTGAATTGTGGGGTGCCTGGGTGGCTCAGTGGGTTAAGCCTCTGTCTTGCGCTCAGGCCATGATCTCAGGGTTTTGGGATCAAGCCCCACATCGGGCTCTCTGCTCAGCGGGGAGCCTGCTTCCCCCCGCTCTCTCTGCCTGCTGCTCTTCCTACTTGTGATCTCTCTCTCTGTCAAATAAATAAAATATTTTTTTAAAAAAAGTATTTGAATTCTATTTCCCTGATGCCAAGTGATGTGGAGCACTTTTTCATGTGTCTATTGGCTATCTGGATATCTTCTTTGCAGAAATGTCTGTTCATGTCTTCTGCCTGCCCATTTCTTGATTGGATTATTTGTTCTTTGGGTGTTAAGTCTGATAAGTTATTTATAGATTTTAGATATAGATTTTGTAGCCCTTTATGTCATTTGCGACTATCTTCTCTCATTTTGTTAGTTGTCTTTGGTTTTGTTGACTGTTTTCTTTGCTGTGCAAAAGCTTTTGATCTTGATGAAGTTCTAATAGTTCATTTTTGCCCTTGCTTCCCTTGCCTCTGGTGATGTTTCTAGGAAGAATTTGCTGTGGCTGAGGTCAACAAGGTTGCTGCCTATGTACTCCTCAAGGATTTTGATGGATTCCTGTCTCACATTGAGGTCTTTCATCCATTTGGAGTCTATTTTTGTGTGTGGTGTAAGGAAATGGTCCAGTTTCATTCTGCATGTGGCTGTCCAGTTATCCCAACACCATTTGTTGAAGAGACTGTCTTATTTCCATTGGACATTTTTTCCTGTTTTGTCAAAGATTAGTTTATCATAAAGTTGAGGGTCTGTTTCTGGGCTCTCTATTCTGTTCCATTGATCTACATGCCCGTTTTTGTGCCAGTACCATACTGTCTTGATGATGACAGCTTTGTAATAGAGCTTGAAGTTAGGAATTGTGATGCTGCCAACTTTGGCTTTCTTTTTGAACACTTCTCTAGCTATTTGGGGTCTTTTCTGGTTCCATATAAATTTTAGGATTATTTGTTCCATTTCTTTGAAAAAAAAAGATGGTATTTTGATAGGGATTGCATTAAATGTGTAGATTGCTTTAGGTAGCACAGAAATTTTCACAGTATTTGTTCTTAAAATCCATGAGCATAAGTCAATCAGAGAAAAACAATTATCACGTGATCTCTCTGTATGAGGAATTTGAAAGGCAGGGTGGGGGATTGTGGGGGGTAGGGAAGGGAAAAATGAAACAAAATGGTATCAGGAGGGAGACAAACCATAAGAGACTCTTAATCTCACAAAACAAACTGAGGGTTGCTCGGGGTGGGGGGTGTTAAGGATAGAGTGGCTGGATTATGGACATTGGGGAGGGTATGTGCTATGGTGAGTGCTGTGAAATGTGTAAGCCTGATGATTCACCGACTTGTACCCCTAGGGCAAACAATACATTGTATGTTAATAAAAATGATTAAAAAAAAAGAGTATTTGAAGATGTAATTGAGCCATTAAAAAAGGAAGCCAAAAAGGAGGTAGAAATCATAAAAAACAATAAACTGGTAACGCCTTAATAATAAAATGAAGACCTATATATTTTCTTTCAACCAGAAAATAAAAAGGTAATTTTATTTTACATATCTGTGAGAATGGCTGTCATCAAAATACAAGAGATTTGGGACCTGGGTGGCTCAGTCGGCTAAGCATCTGCCTTCAGCTCAGGTCATGATTCCAGGGTCCTGGTAGAGAGAGCCCCACATTGGGATCCATACTCATTAGAGAGCCCGCTTTTCCTTCTCCCCCGCCTGCTGTTCCCCCTGCTTGTTCTTTCTCTCTCTATCAAGTCAGTAAATAAAATATTTTTAAAAATACAAGGGCTAAAAGTTGGTGAGGATGTGGAGAAAAGGAGACCACTGTGCACTGCTGGGGGAAATGTAAATTGGTATAGCTACTATGAAAAATACGGAGGTTCTTCAAAATGTTAAAAAGGAACTACCATATGATTTAGCAATTTCACTTCTGAAAGTATGTATCTGAAAGAAATAATATTACTATCTTTGAAGACAGATTTGCACCCCCATGATCCCTGCAGCCTTCTTTACAACACCCAACACATGGAAACAACCTAAGTGTCCACTGACAGAAGACTAATGAAAATGTGGTATATATGCACAATAGAATAGTATGTGACAATAAAAAAGAAGGAAAATCTTGCCATTGGTGACAACATGAGTAAATCTTGTAAGTATTATGCTATGCAAAATTAGTCAGATAGAGAAAGGCAAATAATGTATGATCTCACTTATATGAGGAATCTAAGAAACCGAACTCCTAGAAACAGAGAACAGATTGGTGGTTGCCAGAGGTGAGGGTGGAATAAATAGTTCACTGTGGCCAAAAGGTACAAACTTCCAATTATAAGATAAGTAAGTCATGGGGATGGAATGTGCAGCATGGGGACTAAAGTTAATAATCCTGTGTTGCTGGGGCACCCTACTGACACAGTGAGAAGAACACACTCCCCCTTAATCAAGGAGTTGTGAGTTTGAACCACATGCTGTTGTAGAGATTACATACATAAATAAAACTTTAAAAATATACTGTATTGTATATTTCAGAGCTGCTAAGGAATAGATCTTAAAATTCTCATCCCAAGGAAAAAAAGCTTGTAATAAGTGAGGTGATAGATGTTAGCTAAACTTATCATAGTGATCATTCTGTAGTACATACATATTATCAAATCATTATTTTGTATACACATTAAACCAATACAATGTTACATGTCAATTCTATCTTAATAAAACTGGGGGAAAAAAGAAATGCTGGTACTGGTAAAAGAATAAAAAGCATAACAAGAACATGAAAAGCTAAACATGAAGAAAAGGAAGGAACTAAAAATGTGACCTGAAACTAAGGAACTGCGGGAATGTAAGAAATGACTCCTGTCCTCTTGTAGAAGTTCAGTTTAGTGACATAAGATGGCATTTCATTTCCAAGAAGTCCATTATATTATCTGATTCAGTAAAATATTTATCTAATTTGATAATTTAAATGTGTTTCAACTTATAAAATAAACTTACAGAGTATTGAAGATTCAATTATAGTTATAGAATTTGAGTTGTAATAATTGATAATGTGCAAGTAAGTTAGAAATAACAGGTTGAAGGCAGAAGAGATAGCAAAACATAGTTGTGATGTTTATCTTATATACTGAATTAATAGTACAACATAAAATGAATCAAAAAATAAAAGGCAAAGAGTATAATTTACAATTATAATAGTAACCACTGGAGTAACTAAAAATAATTAAATACAATCAATGTTGGGGACTTTTCATGGAAGAAGACTGGAACTATAGATTGTAGACAGTATACGTGGGGAGAAGTTCACTTTTCACTTAAATTCCTTTATTATTACTTAAATTTTTTGCTATGATCTGCATTATTTTTGTACTTTTTTGTAACAAAGTATATCTCTGAAAATTTAAAATTCAAATGTGTGATAAAAGTATTCAATCCCAGATGCAGTGAAAGAGGTCATGAGAGAAAAATGTATTTTTTAAATTACAAACAACTATCTTAATCAATTTTAATAGTACCTAAATAGGACCGATAGATTCTGAAAGGTAAATTCCAAAGGTAAATATCCTTAATTTTCTTGCAGTATAGTAAGGTTATTTATTTTTTAAAAGGCAAAAGTACTTCCTTAGAAAAACCTCATTATTGGATTATTTCCCCTTATTTTATTGTTAGTACTCCAAAAAGATTTGAAAAAATTTCAAACTCTAGAAAAATATATACAATGTCCAGTTCCTGATTGCTCAACTTTAATATCTCCTAACTACAGCAGAATTTTTTCTTTAAACTTATTTCTCCTCTTGGTAGCGTATTTCCCAAATGAGCAAGATAACACTTGTATATGCTCAGTGAAATATATGTTAAGAAATACAATTTAAGAAGCGTATGTTAAGTTCCAGCTTCACTGGAACACAGACATATTCCCAAGAACACATCAACACATTAAAAATGGGGATTATTTCTTATTTTTTAAATATTTTATTTATTTGACAGAGAGAGAGAGTGAAAGAGGAAAGACAAGCAGAGGGCATAAACAAGAGAGAAGCAGGCTTCCCACTGAGCAGGGAGCCTGATGATGGGGCTCGATCCCAGGACTCTGGGATCATGACCTGAGCTGAAGGCAGACACTTAACGACTGAGCCACCCAGGTGCTCCATAAATGGGGATTATTTTTAAACTGGTAGCATTATGGTAACAAGGACAATTAAGATTTGTGATAACTGAGTTTCTGGAAAGTATGTAATTCAAACACACCAAAACCCAGGTTCAAAATTGAGATATATATTTAACTGTATTTCACTGATTCTCTCTTTTTTTTTTTTTCAGCTTATTTTTACTGAAATTGGGATGTATTTTCAGGTGATATTATATCAAGCAGATAAAAGTTATCATGTCTGCATATGTAAGAAATTGGTTGTTACTCTTGGTGTGTAAGTGGGCAAATGTAATTCTTTTATATCTTGGCCAAGAATCTATATATGGCTCAATTAAGGAAGAATATGAATTCTGGTCCGGAAAAATTCCACTGGATACTTTTTGGCAAAATAAAGATAGCCATCTGCAACAATAATTGCACAATGCATGTCATTGTTTTATTTTTTATTTCTAGGAAATATTTATTTATTTGAGAGAGGGAGGGAGGGAGAGGTCACGTGTGAGGGAGTGTGGAGTTTGAAGCGTGGGTAGGGAAATGGAGAGAATCTCAAGCAGACCCTGCTAAGCCTAGAGTCTGAGTTGGGGCTTGAGCTCATGACCCTGAGATGATGAATGGAGCTGAAATCAAGAGTTGGATGCTTTCCTGACTGAGCCACCCAGCTGTCCTTGTATGTCATTGTTTTAGAATAACATCTGGGTGCAAGAGTGGAGCATCTTTTAAGAAATGTCACATCATCAGTGTTTTTGATGACACAGAGAATGGTATCATGTAAACATGAATCATGAAAAACCAGGTATGGTCAATGACTATAAAACAGAAAGTAGTTCATTAGAGTAGCAATATGAATGTGAATGAAGTTTTAGAAGTTACACATTTAGTTCCTTTTTTATGTACAAGTGTGATATGTTCTTAAAAAATACAAATGCCTAAGAAAACTTACAAATAATTAAATAAAAATCCTAAGTTAAAAGACAACATTCTGTTTTAGTTTATTTGGCAGTGTTTTTTCAGTGATACATAAAACAGTGTTGCATCTTGTGGTCAGTGGCATCTTAGATTTGATAAAATATGGTATTTCTTTAGAAAATGGACCAAAATTCCTTTAGTATCTGTTTTTAAGCATTCCATCAATATATAAAGAATTTTTAACACAACATGGTATGAATAAATGTTATGCTAGTAATTTACCTAGATAGACCTATGTGAACACTTGGTCAATTTCATTTGTATCTTTCTTTTAGCCAGAAAACTGAACAAAAATAGCAGAAAATTAAAAACTGACCAATGCAAATAAAGAGTCAGTGGTTTTTAAGTATTGTGAATTCAAGAACTAAAACCTGGGGCACCTGGGTGCCTCAGGTGGTTAAGTGTCTGCCTTCAGATCAGGTCATGATTTTAGAGTCCTGGGATGGAGCCCCTTTCAGGTCTGTCTCCCTGCTCTATGGGGAATCTGCTTCGTCCTCTCCCTCTTTGCCCCTCCCTCCACCTTGTGTGTGTGCTCTCTCTCTCTCTAATAAACAACCTTAATTAAAAGAAAAAAAAAAAGAACTCAATCCAAAGGCAATAGTGTTAGATCGTCCTATATAATTCTCTGACAAAAAAATCCATTATATGAAAATTGTCTTAATGGTTTCAATACTGCTATCCAGAATTCAAGTGAAAATGAATTATTTAAAGATATGCCAAAACTGATATTTTTTGGGGAAAAGGAATATTCTGATTTTTTTTTTTAAATAAGCTCCACACCCAAAGTGAGGCTTGAACTCATGACCCAAGATCAAGAGTAGCATGCTCTTCTCACTGAGCCAGCTGGGCATCCTAAATATTCTGACACTTTTGTCTTTCAATGTTCAGAACGTATTCTGTTAAGAATTTATATTCAGTATGTTGTTATATTTGTAAGGCCTATATTTTTTGAAATGTGTAATCACCTAACCTGCTCATTGTGACTCCTTGACCCTATCAGAGATGATGACTGCTATAATCTATATTTTTGTTACAATGTCTGTATCTAATCAAACAAAAAATTTAATTAATGTTTGAATTAAATCTGTCTTACAAGAGAATGCTAGTAATAAGCTTTTAAATATTCAATGATTACAGTTGTAACAGATCACAGATCAAGGTCCTTCCTTGTATTTTTGAAAATCCCAGTCTTTGATTTACTTGTGTTGGTGAGTGCACCAACAGAACACATTTCATGATTGTTATACCCTTGTTTCCTTAAAGAAAAAATACCAGGTTTTTGGTTCTTTGATGCAGTATGGTGCCTACAGTACCCATAGATTGGGTAGGAAGGATTAGGAATAAGTAAAAATAAAAAGCAGGCTTCATAAGGTCTATACAGAAGATATAGTGTAAAGTATAAAATTTCTCTCTCTTAATCAGATGAATCACTTCAGAAAATTAACATGAAAAAGAAACTGGCACTACCTTTGGACAAAACTGCTTATTCTACTTAAAAAAACCTATATGAAACCAAATTATTATAAACTTCCAATACCAAAATATAGTCCAGTAATTAGGTGTATTTTTTTTTTTTACCAGAAACATTTATCCTTATCCTAAGATGCTGTAAATATATTTCTTCCCTTTTCAATTCATGCCATTCTGTGCTTACTGCTATATTATTTTGTGGTCTTTGTTTTGGCAGATACACAAGCAAAATCTGATTCCAACAGTTTGACCCTTCTCACTTCTTATGTTCTCTAGGGCATAATAAAACCCAAGATACAATCCCTCAGCAGTTAATGAAGCTTAACCTCCCACCCTCTTAATTACCAATGCATTACACCAACTATGGGCATCATACTCCTCTCTAAGCTATTTTACAATTCAGCAGAAGTACTACTGAGCTATTATGTAGCAACATAATCCATGCAGCATGAGAAATCCTTCTTAAAAGTAAAATCTTTTGATCCTTGCAGGTTTTGGTAACTGTATAATTAATACTACTTAAGCATTATCCATGTATCAGTAAGTATATTATATTGTATCAGTAAGTATATTACTTTGTTGGTTTGGGGGGAGTTGGGGAACATTTATTTTCTGAAAGTTAGAAAGAGAAACAAATTCAAAGATATTATTGACTGATTATCATAATTTGAATACAAAAGAACGCCAAATAACTAGCCTGAGTATCCATCTATTAAAGATATGGTCTTCCTATTACCTCCATTTAAATATTTAAAAATATTAAGGGAGAGGTTACTTTAATTGTTAAAAGCATTCAGAAATGTAGATTGCAATGGAGTAAGTCAGAGGGTCTGTGGGTATACAGCTGCTGTTACATAAAAAATGTTTTTAAATTTAATGGACTTTAAGGTTAATAATTAGAGAATGAATTTATATCCATCCATATTTCACACTAAATTCAGTACAAGGGACATCTTGGTAGAAATTTTTAATATATTTTTTCTCTTGAATGTAAAGGGGCAAAATTAATATTATTATAAGAAATGATGAGAAATACTTTCACATTGGCATACAATTATTATTTTAATTAAACTTCCAAAATTGAGCTACTGACAAAAATGATGCTTTTCTTTTGGCAACTACAACATGCATTACAAAACAGAAAATGAAACCACTAGGATAAGAGCAGTGTTCTCAATGCTGTCCATAGATCCTTATCACATTTCTCGTTAAGATATAAACCGAAAATGTAGTGACAAGACTGAAAGAAAGATCTCTCAACTTTCTTGACTAAGATGGGGGAAGAAGGATAACATGAAGAACAGGTGTGTATATCTTTATATCTACATCCCCAGTTAAAGAAAGAACAATAAATGGTGAACAAATGTATCCTTATAACATACTAAAATACATCTTGTGAAATGTTTTATTTTTAATTTTTTAAAAAGATTTCATTTACTTATTTTAGAAGGAGACAGAGAGAGAGCACAAGCAGGGGTAGAGCAGAGGGAGAGGGAGGGCAGATCTCAAGCAGATCCTGTGCTGAGCACGGAGCCTGATGCTTGATCCCAGGACCCTGAGATCATGATCGGAGCAGAAAATCAAGAGCTGGACACTTAACAGACTAAGCCACCAGGGCATCCCCATGAAATGTTTTAAAAAGTAGACTGAATTCTCCACTTAATCATTGGTTTTAGCAGGTTTACCTAATAAGACCATGTGCAATAATTCCCTTAGTAAATGTTTACTGTATAAGGATGCCTATTAACCTGTCCTCTTAATAAAAAGATATACAAAAATCCTTACTGAGCAAATAGGTTATGAAATAATTACTTGAGTTATAGAAGGATTCTAATATTGGCAAAGGATTTCAACATAATTCCTTTAAGTGCTAAGTGCCCCAACTGAATATAAATTAAGATAATTTCTAAAAACCAGATATAACCAAAACATCTCTAAACAGAGTTATTACAAAAGTTAAGATAGTGACAGTGATCTTAACATAATTATTTATTAAATTGAGGTTTGAGAACATAAGATATTTTTAAGCTTTAATTCAATTTATTTATTTGAAAGAGAGAGAGCATGAGCAGGGAGAGGGGGAGAGGGGGAAAGGGGGAGGGAGAGAGAGAAAGAGAGAATCTCTTGAGCAGACTCTAACTGAATGCAGAACCTGACATGGGGCCAGAGAGGTCACAGAATTTTTACAAGGTTGGAAAAGAAGTATTCTAAAGTTTTGGTATATCTATTGTCAAAGATATCTCAATTAGTAGTAATCAGGCATTATGTTTGCTTAAGAGGTCCAGATCAGTTATATTTCCTAGCTCAGGAGCATACAAGTGACTGGTTTTATTTGTTTGATATCATATTCTTTTATTTTTCCAAAATCAACCCAGGTAATGGAAGATGTCACAAAAATCCTTAGTATATTTTGGTACTATAAATGAAACTAGATATCACTTTATTTTTATTAAACTTGAAAATTATTCTGTGATGTACATTTGGTGGTAAAAGAAAAAAACAATTCTCTTTCTTTTCCCTGAGTACTGAGAAGTAGAGGCAACCAGGTAAAGGCATAACATAGGTTTTTTAAAATTCTATAGTGTCTTGTTATAATCTGTTTTAAGAAACAGAAAGGTAAGAAGTTTCACTTCATAGCCTCAGATAGATCTTCCACTTCCAATTTAAGTCTTCAGTTTAATGCCATCGACCCTGTTTTTGAAATCTAGCAGACTTTTAGACACACCCACATACCCACCCACACACACACAGTAGTAAAAACTATTTTATGAAACTGGTAAATGCATTTCAGATATCTCTGATTTCACTAATATAACATGGAAAGATGACTATGGTGAATTAAGGACATTTTCTGCAACTACCCATCAGTTTCTGATGAATGAAACAAAATTGGAGGAAAGAAACACTGTCCCCTGAAAGAATCACCCCAACACTAAATGGAAAGATAGCCTTGTCTTCTTTGGGGTTTTCACACAGTAAAGCTATCCTTTTTTTTTTTTTTTTTTTAATTTTTTTTTTGAAAGATTTTATTTATTTGAGAGAGAGAGAGAGAGTGAGGGAGAGGATGAGATGGGAGAAGGTCAGAGGGAGAAGCAGATTCCCTGTTGTGCTGGGAGCCCGATGACGGACTTGATCCTGAGACTCTGGGATCTTGACCTGAGCCGAAGGCAGTCATCCAATCTACTGAGCCAGCCAAGTGCTCTTCTTAAAGAATTTCTTTTTAAAAGATTCTATTTATTTATTTGAGATAGGGAGGGTGAGAGAGCATGAGAGGGGAGAAGAAAGCTATCCTTTTGTATATAATCTTCAAAGACTATCTATTTAATCTATGATCCTTGATGGTGTCCACCTCTCTTCCTTCATGGGATCCTTTAATATTTCATTTAATGAGTCAATTTCATTAATTTGGGGAGCTGACTTAAGAAAGTATGTGTGTGTGTGTGTGTGTGTTTTAAGTTTTAATGTCTCTGGTTTTCAGAATTTGAAGTCACTTAATTCATCCAAAAGGATTGAATATCTTCTCTTCTGAATATGCTTCAGAAAAAGTATTCAGAGGACAAATGAATTCCATTTCTAATATTCCCAAGTCTGACATTGGTCGCTTCTTTTCAAAGAATGATAAGTGCTATATAACAATTCTAAGATTTTAACATTGGAGCATGACAATAACCATCAAGCATTTACAACCACTTTTTTTTTTTTTTTAAATGTGTTCAAAGTAAAATTTTGGAAAGTAAATGTGAGGTCTGCAGTATTTTAAGATTTAGAAAGCAAAATTCTTAATTTTTCACTTTTTATTTGGAGTTCCAGAATGAGGTAGCCAGGGAATTATCTATCTTAATGTGAGAGAATAAGTGACTTGTGCAATGTCCTGCAGCTACTTGTGCAAGGTCCTGCAACATCACAGAAATTAAAATCCAAGCCCATATCCCAAATATACTTCATCTTCTGAGGACAAATATCCCATCACAGAGTATGGCATTTTTGCTACATGACTTAGGTTTATTTTTCTGCATGTAAAATTCCTTTCTTATGTTGGTGATGCACAAATATCAACCCCAACTTTGTGTTTATTTTAATGTTATACCAGAAATGGTTCTTTCAAGCTCGTAACAGAGTGGTGGGTTTATTTCCCTTTCTACTTTTATCTTATCTTTCATTTTCTTGTTGGAAAATAAGGCACATGCCATCTTTTAAAAGCTGGCTACAAATGTAGGTCACTGGAAGCAGTGTATTGAGCCTTTGCATGATTTTTCTTAGTCTTTTTAGTTTGCCAAAGCAGCTCTAACTGTGGCTGCCAGGGGAGAACTCAGAATTTTAAATAAGCTCTCACAAGTAGCCAGGGAGAAAAAAAGAGTGAAACCCTGGGGTCAAACAGCAAATTTCTGGCTCAACTAGACTTCGGAGTTGTAAGCACTGAAAAGCATATAGATAGCCTGATAATTTTCTGAACAAATAAAATGTTGACAAAGAAATGGAAGGAACATAACCTGACTATAGCTCTGCCTTTAAAGGGCTCTTCAAATATTTGTATTTAAACTATGAACAGAAGATACACAGTAAAATAAAGTTTTAATAAAAAATATATATTATGTAGGCTCAGAAAAGTAAAAATAAGTAAAAACGGGTGGGAAGATGTGTTGTTTAGAAGGTACTGAGTATGCATAAAACTTGCAAAGTGGAATGGCAGAAGGACCAGAAAATAAATTTTTAAATTATTTATAACATATTACTTTTGTTTTGAATCATTAAAAAACTATAACTTTTATGATAAGTATAATTTTTAAAAAATGTTCAGTAGTATATGTGACCAAACAAGGGACATTTCATTAACTTCATTGTTGCAGCTTTCTCAATTTTTGGCAGAACAAGGAGAACAAAGTTGGATCTGAAATATTTTTGTATTCTACTCGCTCAGAAGGACCAGCCTATAATCTGATGCTATAAAATACTAAGAGCAAACAAACTAACCCCACTCATTGGATTCAGACTTCTAATTCTTGTTCATGATCAATTAGTAAAAGATGGATGGCAAATACAGACTCAATCTTGACACCAAACTGACCCAAGGAAAGGAAAGGAAAGCTTTCTAATAATAATTCAAGCCGCATAATATTTAGCAAATACTACTTCATCTAATTCTAAATCACCTGATGTATCTTCTCTCAGTTATAACCAAAAAACAAAACAAAACAAAACAAAAACCCACCAAAAAACCTAAATAAAGCAAAAGATACAAGATAGAATAAATAAGATCTTATTAAATGAGTTCATTATTTGGGTAACACATTGATATTTTGGGATACATAAAAAATGCTTCCAAATTATTAGATATTTTCTTTTTACTTATATAAAGTCTATAAAAGAGAATTCTGAAGATGTTAATCTAAATTTCCGTACTTCATTACTAAGTACCTTGTTGCTATATTAATTCATCTCATATGACATGGTTTATTTTAAATAAATTGTTACTTATTGTGTGACTTAAGGGTTATTATAAAGTAATTAATTTTCAATTATGAAAGATTTTCTCTATAATAAGGGTAGTTTCACCATAATTGATTTTAAATTTGAGCTATTAACTTATTAGTATGTTTGATATTAAAAAATATATACTGCAAGCCTTTAGTAAACATCAAGGCAGTTACATTCCTGTTCATAACCATGTACTTATCTTAGGTACATATTAAAAAGTAAAACTTTTAAACTCCTTAAAAGCATCCGCAGCTCCCACTTTGTTCTGTGTTTGATGCTGGACAATAATATGTAATGTATATAACAAATAACTCAAAAAGTTAATGCTGTAAGTCAGGAATTAACCCTTTGCTCTAGATATTAGATATCTCTTCCTGCATGAATATTACCTATCTGGTATGTCATCTCTAAAAATATTCAAATTAACTTTTAAAACTCACCTTAGTATATTATGAAATAACATTTAAATTTACTTCTAAAAATCAGGTTACTTTCTTTAATTCTGTAAATATTAACATACATTGTTTAAAATTATGAAAAAGAAAAACAGAGCACTTTCAAGTTCTAAGGAAATTGTGGATGTTTGTGTATATAATTTTTTATTTCTAAAAATATCAGCCTATCTACTGATAAATGCTTAAATATTCTAACATAAAAATACAATTTTCGCTATTTCAGAAAACATTGCAAGGAAAATTTTCAGAGAATACTTATCACTGTATTTGAGATGATCAAGAACATTCTTTTAGATAAAAAGTTAACTGAAAAATACTTACCAGCTTTTTAAAAGCTTTAACAACATCATGTATATTGTTCTATAGGATTTTCTAAGGGGTGTAATTTTTCAGTGTTACATCTTAATGCTGACTTCCTGAAGGAGCTTTGACTACAATAGGCATGAATATGTTTTCAAAGGATGATGGATAAATTGCTGGGTGGTTATATAATATATCTTAGGCAGCTGATGGGGCTTTTTATCCTTTACTTGTCTTTTAGTTATACACAGTTTTAAGATAATTATGGTCTATAAGATTGTCTTTTCCCTCTTCTTGTACCAGCAATATTTGCCTTGGTTATAGGTTCCAGAAATCCCCAATCATACATCATAAAATTAAAAACAAACAATTATAGCATCCCCCACGACCCCCATGTTGTATCTCTAAAGACTGTTAATGCCTTGGTTTTGGTCATTCATTGTTGGGCTGTTAAATACAAATGACTCTAATATAACTCTAATTGAGTTAGGAACACTGAAATCTTGGCTGAATAATATGCAGAAAAAACTATTATCTATATTAGTCCTTAACATCTCATTTTAATCTCATTTTAAATTATACAAAATATTTTATTTTCCTCAGAGGGATGTTTAAAACTTTGTCTGTCCACTGGTATTATGAGAATTTAAATAATTATAATTTTTGCAATCATAATTTTTTTTTGAATTCAGTCTATTTTAAACTTGTGAAAACTAAGTGGACCACATTAAATGTATATAGGTTAAAAACAATACTTTTTGTGCTTTCTTAATAGAAAAATGAGAATGGAATATTATTTTTTTTAATTAAATTATTTTAGTATTACAAAATAAAAAGGAAAGAAATATGAAAGAAATATTAAATTTTTAGAATCATTAATTTCAGAAATATTACTGATGAGTGAAAGTTCTGTTAACTCAAAAACTAGATAGGGGTGGGCACCTGGCTTTGGCTCAGGTCATGATCCCAGAGTCCTGGGATCAAGTCCCATATCAGGCTTCCCCCGCTCTGCAAAGAGCCTGCTTCTCCCTCCCCCTCTGCGTGCCACTCCCCCTGCTTGTGTACTTGTGCTCTCTCTCTCTGTCAAATAAATAAATAAAATCTTAAAAGAAAAAGAAAAAAAAAACAGATGGGGGCATCTGGGTGGTTCAGCTGGCCAAGCAACTGCCTTTGGCTCAGGTCATGATCCCAGAGTCCTGGGGGGAGTCTGCTTCTCCCTCTCACCTTCCCCCTCTCATGCCGTCTTTCTCTCTCTCTCCCATTCTCTCTCTCTTGGGGGAAAAAAAAAAAAAAGATATATTTTCAGAGAAGAGCTATATGAAATGCAAGTACATAAGTAAAGTAAACCTAAAATAAAAAACTATTCTGGGCTACTCCTTATAAATACAAGAATGAAAATATGCTTAAGATCATTAGGTTTTTGTGGATGCATTTTAATGTCTTTGATAATATATTAAGTACACAAGATTGGGTAAAACTGATTGGATGACATTAGAAAACATTCTTCATAAAACCACCTAAGCTGCTTCAAAAGACATACTGGACCAGAAGGACTTACTAGATACATTCAGAACATCCCATCCTAAAACATCACATATACATTCTTTTCAAGTGCACATAAGACATTCTCCAGAATAGATCACATATTAGATCATAAATCAGGCCTCAACAAACAAAAAAATACTGAAATCATATCATGCACCTTTTCTGACCAAAATGCTATAAAACTAGAAGTCAACCACAAGAAAAGAAAAAACTAGCAAGACCACAAACACATGAAGGTTAAACAATGTGCTACTAAACAATGAATGTGTCAACCAGGAAATCAAAAAAGAAATTAAAAAATATATGGAAACAAATGAAAGTGAAAACGCAATGATCCAAAACCCCTGCAAGGCAGCCACAGCAGTCCTAAGAGGGAAGTATGTAGCAACACAAACCTACCTCAAGAAGAAAAATCTTAAATAAATAATCTAACCTTACACCTAAAAGAGTTATAAACAAAACAAAACAAGAAATGAGGCCAAAAGCCAACAGAAGGAAGGAAATAATAAAGAACTGAGCAGAAATAAATGATATAGAAATGAAAAAAAAAACAGATTAGGAAAAACAGGAGCTGCTAATTTGAAAAATTACAAAAAAAATTGGTAAACCTCTAGCAAGACCTATCAAAAAGAAAAGAAAATGGACCCAAATAAGTAAAAACACAAGCGAGAGAGGAGAAATAACAACCAATATCACAAAATACAATTAATTATAAGAGATTATTATGAAAAACCATATACCAACAAATTAGACAAACTGAAAGAAATGGATAAATTCCTAGACACATACAAACTACCAAAACTGAAACAGGAAGAAATAGAAAACTTGAACAGAACAATAACCAGCAGAGAAGTTGAGTCAGTAATCAAATACTTCCAACAAATAAAAAATAAGGACCACTATGATCGTTTATATGTCTATTACTCAGAAAAAAATAAAAAATTCATTACAGTAACATATCTCTTTCTTTCCCTTTTACTTAATTGTGAGCAACACACATCTGAAAAAATAAAAAATTTAAATAGAACTGATGTTAAATCCTGTCCCATTTGACTGGTATATCTTAATAAAGCAAATGTGAAAAATTTTATGTCCATTCACATACTGCATATAACACTAATTGTAAAGGTTACTAAATTGGAAAAGAAATGTGTTTAACATGTTATGTCTTTTCAGACAAGTTATTTACTTAAATTTAAATATGAATTTTTGTTACAGAAAAACTATCATAAGGTTGTTGATAAATATTTTGAACATGAAACATTGCATTCAGATAAAACTCTGTGAGAACTGGAATAGAAAATATGAATTCAAGGCAAAGATGATTGATGTAAAATTTCCAGATGTTAAAAAAGAGCTCGCTTATGTACATATATTTCTAGAAATAATGGTACTGACATCAAATTGTGATGTTATTTAGATTCAGTTGGATACACTTAGAAGGCTGATTTAAAAGTATTTTAACTAAAAATACAGTATTTATAGAGGCGCCTGGGTGGCTCAGTCAGTTGAACAGCTGACTCTTGATTTCAGCTCAGGTCATGATCTCAGGGTCCTGTGGCTGAGCCCCGAACTCAGCAGGAAGTCTGCTTGAGATTCTCTCTCACTCTCCTCTCCCCCCATGCACATTCATGCACATGCACATTTTGAACAATATTTACAATAACATCTTTTACAACTAAATAATCTCATAACTGCAATTTTTACATAACTTTGTGTACAAACAGATACATAATTAAAATTTATTTTTTATAAGTGTGAAAGCAAAAAGGTGGAAAGATCACTGTACTTTACTATCTGTACAACTGTCCAAGATATAGAATGTGAGGTGATAATCATTCAATTCAGGTTAATAATAAATGTGAAATTCTTCATGTAGGTTTTAAATGTTATCTTTGTATTTTTAATAAGACTGTATCAGTCAGAGTTCTCCAGAGAAACAGTTCCAGTAGGATATATGTATATATATTGCTTTGTTTTATACAAAATTATATATATAAATAACTGTATGTACATATTATATATGTAATTGTAGTTTAATACAAAAACATTTATTATTATTATTATTATTATTATTATTATTTTAAAAAAGGGATTGGCTAATAGTATTAGGGAAGCTGACAAGTCCCCAGGTCTGCAGGATGAGTCAGCAAGCTAAAGACCCAGGAAAGCTGATGGTGTAGTTCACATCCAAATGTTGGCAGGCTTAAGAATCAGGAAGAATGGATTTTTTAGTCTGAATCAAAGGCAGGAAAAAGCTGATGTTCAGATTTGAAGGCAGTCCGTCAGAAGGAATTTGTTCTTAGCTGAGGGAGGGTTAGTCTTTTAGTTCTATTTGTACCTTCTACTGATTTGATGAGGCCCACTCACATTAGGGATGGCAATCTGCTTTACTTCATTTACCAATTTAAATTAAGTATTTAAAAAAAATTTTGTTTATTTATTTAAGAGAAAGAGCATGAGCAGGGGAGAGGGGCACAGGGAGAGGAAGCAGCAGACTCCCTGCTGAGCAGGGAGCCTGATGTGGGGCTTAATCCCAGGACCCTGGGATCATGACCTGAGCCGAAAGCAGATGCTTAATCGCTAAGCTACTCAGGCGCCCCTACCAATTTAAATATCAGTCTCATCCAGAAACACCCTCATAAGAGTACTTAGGATAATGTTTGATCAAATATCTGGGAACCTTGTGGCACAGTCAAGTGGACACATAAAATTAACTATCACAAGTCCACCCCTTGTCAACTTGGCACCTATACATATTTCCTTAAGCTATCCTTAAGCTCCAGATGAAGACAATATGTCATAATGACACAATCCTAGATGAGTCTCCTAATGCTGTCTTAACCTGGGTTCCTTTTTACCGCACTACAGCCTAGAAACTGTATAAAGCCAGCGAAGTTACAGAACTCCCTTTGTATATTCTGGATCTCTCTGGCACCACTGTCCTTTATTATTTGATGCCTGATGTCTTGAAAACTGTTGTTTAATATATTTTGCCCTGTTTTTTAGTTTGCCCTGTTTTTTAGTTGGTTCAGGGATAAAGAGAAATCTGACCCTCATTAACATATCTTGGTCAAAAGTGCAACTTTTTAAAAGTCTACTTTTTTTACTCTAATTTTATATAGTTTTTACAGTATCACAAAATTGTTCCATGAATAAATGTTTGCAGAACCTAACTACTTACATAAATAACTAGATGTTTTAAGAAATCCTAATTTTTAACTTCACTCCTTCACATAATTCAGCGGAGGACAAGTAAAGTACCTTCAGATTTTTAATATTAACTTGTACAAATTCAAGGTACCTAGGAAAGGTGTTAGGGATTAGTTTTCAAATAAAAAGTGTAATTCTCTAAAGCAAAATGTTTTGGTATATTGATTAGATTTTAACATCAGTTGCCTAGGTTGCAGGAGACAAGAAGGAAGAATAAAACACTTTATTTTGAAAAGAATATATAGTTGATTCTTTAACCACACAAGTTTGAACTACACAGATCTACTTAAATGTGAATATTTAAGATAAATATAGTACTGTAAATGTATTTTCTCTTATGATTTTCTCAACAACATTGTCCTTTCTCTAATTCACTTTATTGTAGGAATATAGTATATAATACATATAATAAACAAAATATGTATTAATAGTTTATGTTGTTAGTAGGCTTTTGGTCAGTATTAGATGGAAATACTATTTTTGGGGAGTCAAAAGTTATATGTAGATTTTTTTTTTAAGATTTTATTTATTTATTTGACAGACAGAGATCACAAGTAGGCAGAGAAGCAGGCAGAGAGAGAGGAGGAAGCAGGCTCCCCGCCGAGCAGAGAGCCCGATGTGGGGCTCGATCCCAGGACCCTGGGATCATGACCCAAGCCGAAGGCAGAGGCTTTAACCCACTGAGCCACCCAGGTGCCCCATAAGTTATATGTGGATTTTTAACTGTGCAGGGGATCAGTGTCTCTAACCCCCATGTTGTTCAAAGGTCAAAAGTTATCCTGCTTCTGGCCTGGGAAAAATTGCCTACATGGCTATAAAAATGTTTGATATAAAATCTTAGTCTCCATACTATGGTGGAATGTGTCATGAAGAGCTTGTACAGCTTCTTTAGATGATAATCTTGGCCTTTATTGTTCTTACCAAGCATAGTACTGTCCAGAAATTGATCAGAATAATTAAGACCAGGGAAAAGAAACAAAAGAAGAAATGAAAACATCAAGAAAATATTACAAAAGCCAAACACCAAAAATAAGAACAAAGGAAAACAGGCTCTGTAACCAGAAGAAAATCATTTGGAAAATTATACAAAGATTTCTCCTTTGGATTTTATGACCATATTACTTAATAAGCAAAATATGACCCATATGAAAGAATCGTGTTAGTTTTACCTCAGCATTATATAACTTTTTTATAGTGGGTATAGGAATTTGTTGGTGTCTGCTGAAATCTATGGTATATTAATACTTACTATGCTACAAATTCTTCATAAATGAATTAGTTATTTGTTATTTTGCAGAGCATGCACTGAAATGAAAACATCCTAAGGGAGAAAATAACTTTAGATTCTATCTTCTGTTCCAACAACAGCTTAAGTTGTGTTCCTGTTCTGGACAAATTAAGAATTTTAAAACTGAGGATTGTCCTCTCTGAGATGTAATGTGTGTTCTGGCTTCAAAAAGATAGAGTATATCAGTCACATATTTTATTATTATTGTTTGTTACTTGGAAAAGAGTAATTTCTGGTAGTCTCAAAGCAAAATGAGATTAATAAATGAGTACTTCCAATTTCTGTAGCTTTCTTCTAATTTATGTCTTTAAGATACTGGTAATATAATATCAGATAATATGCTGTTGTTTTCCTTTACTTTTTACAGAGTTATCTTCTTATGACTATAGTAATAACTTTATTTATTGTCAGTTTTTAGTAGCTTATTAATATTGTTCCCAATGCCAGTATCAACTTAAAGTTAAAAAAATTGTCCACGGGGGCGCCTGGGTGGCTTAGTGGTTTGGGCTGCTGCCTTCGGCTCGGGTTATGATCTCAGGGTCCTGGGATCGAGCCCCGCATCGGGCTCTCTGCTCCGCAGGAAGCCTGCTTCCCTCTCTCTCTCTCTGCCTGCCTCTCTGCCTACTTGTGATCTCTGTCTGTCAAATAAATAAATAAAATCTTTAAAAAAAAAAAATTGTCCACGAACACTAATTTAAAAAGTGAAACTACATCTTTAAATAAATTTGATACTTTTCTTTAAGAGAAAAAAAAATACATGTATGGTCACATTAATGAATTTAAATATGGTTTTTAGATAAACGAATACCTTGTTTACCTAAAATTTTCATAAAATTTTATGTATATATTTTGTTTACATACATCTTGTTTATATAAACATATAAGCAATATTTTTTCATGAAATGTTCAAAATGCAATATTTTTGCGTTTGTATATTCTATACCTGTAAAATATCAGCAGGGTCTTCTTTTGCAGATGCAACCAACAAAGTATGCCCATTGAGGATTCCTTCTGCCAGGAAAAACTTGAAGAGCAAAGAAGAGTAAGTATTATATTTATCCTCTTCTGAAAAAAAAGAAAAAAATTATAGTCAGTATCCTACCATATGCCAAGCACACTCAGATGTTTTAACAATTTTCCTCCTTAAAACAAGTATATAAAATGGGGTAATAATTGTCTTCCTAAAAAGTACAGATAGATAGGCTAAGAGACCTAGCTGGATAGTCTATGGGAAGTGAGTACTTCTAATATAGTTTGATTTCAAAATTATTCTCCATCCTCTACTCCATCTCTGAGATCCACAAAATGTAGAGGGTTACATATGATTATAGAAAAAAAAAAAGGACTTTCTTTTTCTGTTTCAGGCATTGCATCTCTAAAATACCTATTCTTACCTACCAACCAGTTTGTAAACTCACACTTCATTTCTTACATGTCATAATAATTAAGCACTTAAGTGTATGTAGCCTGAAGATTAGTATTTATAAAATTTGTAAAAATAGTATTACTTCTACATTTGTGTTTTAGGTTTTAAATTCAATAGCAATTTAAAACTGAAGACTAATCTGAGAGTTCTTAAATTTGTACTAAATGTTTTCCGAATAAACAGTTCTTTGACCTTTTATTATTCCTTCACCCTCCCTTCTTTCTGATTTTTTATGAAAAAAAATCATACACCAGGTTTCTTTGACAAAATGTGTTAATATTTTTGAAATTTTGTGATATGATATAAACTCAAGTATATCTTTGTTTTCTAATATTATTGATAAGCTACATGCCTACACTTTTTTTTTTAATTTTTTATTTTTTATAAACATATATTTTTATCCCCAGGGGTACAGGTCTGTGACTCACCAGGTTTACACACTTCACAGCACTCACCAAAGCACATACCCTCCCCAATGTCCATAATCCCATCCCCTTCTCCCAAACCCCCTCCCCCCAGCAACCCTCAGTTTGTTTTGTGAGATTAAGAGTCACCTTTCTTTCCTTTAATACTTTGAGACATAAAGAGACAATGGTATATTTACTGAATTATTAAAAAAAAGAGAAGCCTTTATTAATTTATTCAACAAATATTAATTGAATTCCTATGTCAGGCATTGTTAATATCTGTAAAAACCACACTGTTAAAAAATATTCCTAAGAAAGTTTGGACTTGTGGTAATGTTAGCACTGTGCACAAAGCCCCTTGCAGCTTTAAGTATAAAACCTGAATAAAATACCATTAAAAAATAAATATTTAAAGGCACTGCAAAGCAATTAAAAGAAGACATCAACCACAGCAGTTTCCTTTTGAAAGACTGTGATCATGACATGTAAAAACTTCAAGTTTCTGGCGCTTTTTTTTTTTTTTTTTTTGCCAAAACAAAAAAGCTCCCTTAGCTCTGTCAGCTCTAGGTCATATATCCTTTCCAGCTTAAGGTGGCAGAATGTAGAGTTCAGTATTGTCAAAATAGCTGAAACTTTAGGAGAAAAATCCTTGAATTAAGAGTGCTCTGCAAAATTCACCAAATGTGCCCAAATCTGTGGTTGACCACTAAGCTACCAATGCATGAGTGAGAGAAAAATCAGTAAGTAGGTAAGAGAGAACAGTTTAAGTTGAAAGACAACTAAATCTTGTGAGATTTACAAATCTGATGCTCCTCAGAAGGCATGCATTTCCCAATGAGCAGAATCTTGTAATAAAAAAAGTTGAAGTCGGGGTGCCTGGGTGGCTCAGTGGGTTAAAGCCTCTGCCTTCAGCTCAGGTCATGATCCCAGGGTCCTGGGATTGAGCCCCGCATCGGGCTCTCTGCTCTGCAGGGAGCCTGCTTCTTCCCCCACCTCTCTCTCTCTCTCTGCTTGCCTCTCTGCCTACTTGTGATTTCTCTCTCTCTGTCAAATAAATAAAATCTTAAAAAAAAAAGTTGAAGTCTTATTGACTTGACGTGGCAAAGGATAAAACTCAGGGCTGAGAACCACAGAAAGCGTGAGCCACCAAATGTGTGTATAAATTCTGTATAAATATTTGGCTCTCTTCTAAGTTTCTAACAGTAAGGGACAGCCCTGTGTGACCAGGTTAAAAAAGCAAAACCTAAAAGCTGTAAAACTGAGCAGAGATACAGAGATACAATCTGTTGCAAAGTATACGGAAGTGAGAATTAATTTAAAATCAGGCAAGTTAACTGTCTATTAAAACAAAAAACCTGAAATCCTCAGGAAAACAGAATGGAATTCAGAATCATTAAAATGTACTTTTTACAATGTGAAGATTTCAATCAAAAATCAGTGAATATGATCCATATTAGGGAAAACACAATGTACAGAAACCGACTCAAAGTAAAATGTATTCAGAGTATTAAAGGAGGGGCACCTGGCTGGTTCAGTCAGGAGAGCATGTGATGCTTGATCTGAGGGCCATGAGTTCAAGTCCCACGCTGGGTATGGAGCCTACTTAATTAAAAACAACAACAACAATAACAACAAAATGATATATCAATAAGTGAACAGAAAAGGACTATCAACAGAGAATGAGAAACTATAAAAATGAACCAGATAGAAAATTTAGAGTTTAAAATTATTATTCCTTATATGAGAAATTTATTTGGTAATCACACAAGAAGATTGGAGATGAAGAAAGGAAAAAATAATTGATATACCTTAAGGGAGATCAATAGAAAGTAGGAAATCTGAAGAATAGAGAAAAAAATTTAAGAAAACTGAACAGAACATCAGAGACATGGACCAATAAACAGCAGTCCAAAATATGCTTAAGTGGAGCCCTAGACTTTGGGAGACAGTAAGAAACATTCCTTCAAGAAGTGATGACTAAAAATTTCCTAAATTTGATAAAATATTCAATTACAGATCTAAAAAGCACAGGAAGTGTCTCCTAGGATAAATGCAAAAATCCCAAATCTAAGTACCTCATAGTTAAATCTTGGAAGAGGTAGGGAGAAATGGCATGTGACCTACAGTGGTACAATGATAAAATCAACAAGCGATTTCTCATCAGAAACAATAAAGGCTGGAGGATATAATAATTATATATTCCAAGAGTTGAAAAAGAAAAACTTCATCAAAAATTATAAATGTATAAAACATGTTTAAGAATGGAGGTAAAGGGGGCGCCTGGATGGCTCAGTGGGTTAAAGCCTCTGCCTTCAGCTCAGGTCAGGATCTCAGAGTCCTGGATCAAGGATCAGAGCCTGCATGGGGCTCTCTGCTCAGCAGGGAGCCTGCTCCCCACCCCCCTCTCTCTCTACCTGCCTCTCTGCCTACTTGCAATCTCTCTGTCAAATAAATAAATAAAATCTTAAAAAAAAAAAAAAAAAGAATAGAGGTGAAATACCATGTTTATATAGGACAGCAGACCTGTATTAGAGGACGCTAAAAGCTAAAGGGAAATCATACAACATTGTAATCTGCACTTATAGGAAGGAATAAAGAATACAAATCACAACAAATATGGGGGAAATTATAACACTGTATGATCTTACATATATGTACTTATGTGCATGGATGTGTGTATATATGTGTGTATATATACGGGGGGGAATAAATTACTTTGTTCCTTAGAATTTCTTTAAAAGTATAAGTGTTTAAAGCAAAACTGACAGAACTAAGCAAAGAAAGACATAAATTCAATTTGGAGATTTAATTGTACATTTCTTAGTAATTGTCAAAATAGCTAAGGAAGAAAATCATCAAGAAAATAGAAATTCTGAATGACCTCACAGACCACCTTGGATAATATATGATTCCAGAATATATGTTTAGTGCATCTAGAATGTACAACAAGATAAACCATATGCTATTCCAAAAAACAAGTCCCAATATATTTCCAATACTAAAATCTTACTTCAGAAACTGAAATTTTAAAAATTCTATTTATGATCAATTCCAAAAACACAAAATATTTTGGAGAAATTTGACAATACATGTGAATGAATTAGCTCCACAATGAAAAGTATAAAATATTCTGAGAATAAGTAAGAAAACCTAAATAACTGGAGAAGTATATCATGTTTAGGGAATATATGACTCAAATCTTTCCAAATTGATCTACAGATTTAATGGAATTCCAATGAAAGCCCCATAAAATTTTTGGAGAAATTGATAAGCTAATTCTGAAATTTACACAGAAATTCAAAGGTCCTAGAATAACCAAACAAATCTGAAAGTGAAAGTCTATTTCAAGACTTAGAATAAAAGCTACAACAATCAAGGCAATGTGAATTAGCTAAAGGAGAGGCATATAGGTCAATAAAAAAGGATATAGAGTCCAGAAATAAACCCACATAACTGATTTTTTTATAAAGGTGGAGAAAAAATTGTCTTTTCAACAAATTGTCCTGGAACAAGTGAATATCCAGACGCAAAAAACAACAAAAACCTCAATCTTACCCTATACTACAAAAAAACAAAAACAAAAACAAAACCCAAACAAAAAACCCACAACATTTCTATCTTACCTCATACTAATACTCAAATATTATCTTGAAATGGATCACAAAACTAAATATAAAAGCTGAAAAAATAAAACTAATAGTGATTTCTCATTGCTTTTGAGAGAAAGAACTAAATCCTTTCACACGGTCTATATACTCTGTGGTTGCCGCCACACAATGTGTGTAAATAAAAATATTAGTGTTAAAAGTGGTACAACCCTGTCATCTCCCTATAAAAGGACACGATGCTTCTTTTTTTAAATTAGTTTTTCATTTTTTTATAAACATATAATGTATTATTAGCCCCAGGGGTACAGGTCTATTTCACCATAGCACATACCCTCCCCAACGTCCATAACCCCACCACCCTCTCCCAAACAACACGATGCTTCTTCAACAACTTTTCAGTAAAGAATGAAATAAACCTGTTTAATTAGAAAAATAAAAATAATTATTTATAAAATTAAGGAGAGTATTGCATTATTCAGTAAGGGAATGAACTTAGGTAAGGTACTTCATAAACCAGAGAGAGACACCTACAAATAATAAAAAAATACTGAGTGGGGGCACCTGGGTGGTGCAGCTGGTTGAGCATCCAACCCTTGGTTTCAGCTCAGGTTGTGATCTCAGGGTCATGAGATGAGCCCCGTGTCGGCTCTGTGCTCAGCATGGAGCCTGCCTGAGAGTCTCTCTCCCTCTCTAATCAATCAATCAATCCTTTTAAAAAGGAAATTAATTATCATTAATGAAGAGTGACAATAAACTAGACAGCAGAATTTCTCTTTTTCTACCTACATTTTAAATGAGTGAGACCTGTAACTCTTTTCTTATCTACATACAATCCCTAGTGACCTTATCTAGACTCATAGCTTAAATTACTATCTCCAGGAACACCTGGGTGGCTCAGTTGGTTAAGCAGCTGCCTTCGGCTCAGGTCATGATCCCAGTGTCCTGGGATCGAGTCCCATATCCGGCTCCTTGCTCGGCAGGGAGCCTGCTTCTCCCTCTGCCTCTGCCTGCCTCTCTGCTGCCTGAGCTTGCTCGCTCTCTCTCCCTCTATCCCTGACAAATAAATAAATAAAATCTTTAAAAAAAAATTACTATCTCCAGTAGCCATGTTACATCTTAAGTCTGGACCTTTGCATAAATTATTTCACCTTTTTGGCTAGCTAATTCCCTGAAATCCTCCCAGACCCAAAATAGGTAAACTCATCTTTGGAGAAGCTTTCCTAAAGACTGGGTGAGATGACCACAGTGCCCTGGAGCATCTTGTTAACTCCTGCAACAGCATTTAATGGACATATTAAGATGTCTCCATCAAGCAAAAAGATCCTCATGGCAGAGAATTCATCTTATTGCTATATTGCTGTAGTAGGTTCATACTATACATCTAGTAAGTATTTGTATAATTAAGGAAAAAAAATCGAAAATCTATTTTGTCTTATAAATCAGCCAGATATACTGTAGTTTTGCTGAAAACACACACTAGTGTGCATCCACACACGGGCACGCACACACGCACACACACACACACACACACACAAAGTGTGCACACTCTTTTTTTTTTTTTTTTTTAAGATTTTTATTTATTCATTTGACACAGAGAGGTTACAAGTAGGCAGAGAGGCAGGCAGAGAGAGAGAGGAGGAAGCAGGCTCCCCGCTGAGCAGAGAGCCCGATGCGGGACTCGATCCCAGGACCCCGAGATCATGACCCGAGCCGAAGGCAGCGGCTTAACCCACTGAGCCACCCAGGTGCCCACAAAGTGTGCACACTCTTAAATAGTTATTGACCCAATTTTTTCGAAGACTCCTATGAGGCAGGCAAAACTCTCAGAAGAAGATCGCCTATTTAGGGTTTAGTTGAAAATCTAAGCTCTTCAAGCTGAACATCACCATTTTTGTGAAAGAAATTTTGAAGTTGTACACTAAGCATTTAATTAATCTATTTAGTGAATCTCTGTAACACTGGGAAAGCAAAAATGATAAATGATGTGACAGAACTGCCAAAAAGCAAATACAGTTCTGGCCTCAATAGTCTAATTCTTAGCTTGAGAGAGATGGTTGTCCTAGTCTATTCTACAGTAGTGGACCAAACTGACAATAGTATATTTCATTTGAGGACTTACAGAAACTAAAGTATATTCAGAATGAAGTGACCGGGTAAAGGACTTAAAAGCACAAGAAATGGGATATTTAGTTTGAAGAAAAAGAGACCCAAGGGATGCAAGAGAGTTGTCTTCAAATATTTGATGGGCTGTCACATATAAATGGAATCACACAAGAGGTAGAATGAAGCCTAATGGATAGAAACAACAGGAATATCAATTTTTCCTTAATATCAAAGTCCAAAGGAGCTGCCCCTTTCATTGTGCTGAGAATGCTATTAGAGTCACTAACAACTTTCTAATTGTCTATTTTCTTGGAAACTTTAAAATCTTTATCTTATTCTGTCTACTGCAGCTATTACCATGGACAAGTTTCTTCTCAGAACTAGACTCTCCCCCTTTACATGTATCCCCTCTTTTTAAGACACTCTTTGTGCCCAGTTACCCTGTTACTTCAGACATTCTTTATATATGCAAACAGTTTTTATAGAGCTCTTAATTCTGTTGAAACTATAATATGAAATGGTTCTATTTAATTTTTCCAGTTACTACTTTCCCTATGCTATGTCAAATCTTCCTTTTTTCATCTCTTGACATCTAGAGCTAATTCAATTATTTTTTTTTCACCAGTTTGTTATTAAAAGTTGGAACAGTCAAGTTTAAAACTTGAACATTCTGTAAAAAGCTCTTCCACACCCTTTAGCGCAGACTAAGACTTGGGGCTTGAAAGTCTTAGAGGGGTTCTAAAAGAAAGGAAGGTTCTAAAATACCTCTTCCTCAGGCGCCTGGGTGACTCAGTGGGTTAAGCCGCTGCCTTCGGCTCAGGTCATGATCTCAGGGTCCTGGGATCAAGTCCCGCATCAGGCTCTCTGCTCAGCAGGGAGCCTGCTTCCTCCTCTCTCTCTCTGCCTGACTCTCTGCCTACTTGTGATCTCTCTCTGTCAAATAAATAAATAAAATCTTAAAAAAAAATTAAATAAAATACCTCTTCCTCTAAGTCTTCTTTCCAAGTCCTAGTTCTATTGTTGGGAGAGCAGGTGGACAAAAGTGGCAGTGATCAGCTTACATAATTGGCTGTCTGGTTAGGGAGAGATGTCTCTAGCCTCACGATAATCTAGTCTATTTAATATTTAAACCTGCTGCTTTGCAACCTATGACGCTATGGTGGTTTCCATGTAGGTGGTGAATGTGGTTTTGTAGGTGGTGTTCAGTTTCATTGCGGCCACATCTGTCATTGAAAAACACTTCCAAGGTGGAATCTAGGTTTTGGAGGGGCTGGTCAGTAATTCATATTAAACTTCTGCTGTGGAAATATTAGTTACTGCTCTCACTATTTCGACTGTTTATACAATCTATCCCAGAGGGCCTCTCTACCTTTTCTACACCAGACACAAAATGGTGTGGTTGTCGAGAATGCTGACAAACTATAGGAGATTTAAGGCAGGCTTCCCCCAAGGACTCTCTCACCATGTACTACTCACTGAGGCCTTATGGGTTCAGAAGTTTAGCAAGTTGGCTAGGAAACATAGATGCCAGTCTCTGCTTTTTGCAAGCATCTTCAATGTCTGTGTCTGATATCCTTGGGAATTGTATCCTCTTACTTGCCTGAATGAGGGATCATTTTTGAACTTGAATGTTGCACTTCTGCTCTCTCCAGTCCTTGCCACTGACATTTGGTAATAGTGGTGATAGTGATGGAGTTATAAGGAAGTAATTGTGGTAGGTCTTTAGGCCTGAAAGGAGATCCCAACTGCAGGAAAGGGAGAACTTAAACCTTTGCCCCTTTGCCTTCTTTTTCTCACTGTGGGCTATAGTCATCAATTCTGAGGTACTCAACATCTTGTTTAAAATAATAAATAGCCAATCTTGACCACTAACTATATGCTAAACATGCAATGCACTTCCCATGCATTAGTTCATTTAATCCTCATAGTAAGTTGTAAGACAAATGTTATTAATCCCTATTTTACAGGTAAAGAAGCAAAGCACAGGGAAAGCAAGCAGCTTGCCTAACGTGACACATCTAGTAAATAGCAGAGCCGTGATTTGAACCTAGGCAGGCTGATTCCAGAGGCTATCTTTCACGGGATTATTTTCCTTTGTCTATCCCTTAAAGGCTGATGTGCTTTTGCTTTGGATTTCGACTTGTTTTTCTTTTTACTCTAGTTGTTCTTGGTCTTTCCCGGCATCTCAGACCACTGAGAATCTGGTGCAAGTTATATGTTATTTGGAAAATGTACACAGTCATACACAAATTTACATATAATTTCGGGGAATTAACAGACCTCCTAAATTTCCATCTTGGATCCTCCAGGGTCTATAAACCTGGACATTCTGATACATGCCTACGAATGACTTTAACCAAAACATCCACTGAATAAAATACTAGTGAAATAATGTTGAGAAACCCCAAATATTTTTCTCTAGCCTAAATTTAATACTCTTAAAATTCACTATGTTTAAACTGAACTCATGCTTCACCTCAATACTTGCTCTTTCTCTTCCTTTTCTGACTTCACCTAATGGTACTAACTCCAAACTTTCTCGGGCCAAACATCTAGGAATCATCCTACCTCCTGTCACTGCTTTATCTTCCACATATTTAGAAAGCACAGATGTAGAGGGGCACCTGGGTTGCAAAGTCAGTAAAACCTGCAACTCTTTATTTTGGCTTGGATTATGATTTCAGCATGTTGGGATGGATCCCCACAGCAGGCTGGGCAATCAATGGGGAATCTGTTTCTCTCCTTACCCCTCTCTCTTTGCCCCTCCCCTGCTCAATTAAATAAATCTTAAAAAAAAAAAAAAAAAAGCATAGAGGTAGAAATCAACATTCTTGAGCCAGATCTATTAAAAGAGGAAATATGTAGGGAAATGCTGTTTCAGAGCAATCTAAGCATGGCTAGTGAGACATTTAGAATCCAACATATATAATGAAATGCAGAAGTAGAAAAGTTAGGTAGCATTGTTATATCAAAATATGGTAGTAAATTTGTGGTTTAATAGTAACATCATCTCATGTTTCGATGAGAGTAATGAGTAGTTCCATCACTTCAAATTTTTACTTTATTCCTGATGTGCATCCTTCATAATATCTCTTCATTGCTCAAGATACCCCATGACTACCATCACTATAAAGTAACTTTTTTTTTTAAGTTTTTATTTATTTATTTGACAGACAGAGATCACAAGTAGGCAGAGAGGCAGAGAGAGAGGGGGAAGCAGGTTCCCCACTGAGCAGAGAGCCTGATGCCGGGCTCGATCCCAGGACCCTGGGATCATGACCTGAGCCGAAGGCAGAGGCTTTAACCCACTGAGCCACCCAGGCGCCCCTAAAGTAACTTTTATTAGCCAGGCTTTCACAGCATTCATTCCTTCCTTCAAGCATGTATTCATTGTGCCCTTACATGGTTCCCAGGGTCACAGAGCTTACAGTCTACTGAATAAGATACACAATCAGGTATTTTCAATAAGTGTAGTAAGGGCCATGATATAAAGTAAATAAGGAATACTACAGAAGTATACAGAGGAATACTGATTGGCAGTGAGGGTAAGGAAAGCAACAATTAAAGAAGTCTTTCTGGAAGAGACTCTAAGTGAATACCTAAGGGATGATTAAGAGTTAGGATGAGAAAGACAATCTTCATATGATCTCACTGATATGTGGAATTTAAGAAGAGGAAAAAATGAAATAAGATGAAACCAGAGAGGGAGACAAACCATAAGAGACTATTAATCATAGGAAACAAACTGAGGGTTGCTGCAGGGGATGGGAGTTGGGGGTTAGGGTAACTCAGTGATGGATAGACGGCTTGAGGAAAGAGGTGAGAACATGAAAAGAGATAAGCTGAAGTGAATCATCAGTGGTAGGTCATTAAAGGCCTTGTAGTCCAGGCTACAGAGCATGGACCTTATGTTAAGATCGACAAACAGCACAGAAAGGTCTTATGTATATGTCATGATTAGATTTTATATCAGAAAGTTCGTTCTACTTATAGTATGAAAATAAACTGAAGTAAGAAAACACTGAAAGCAATGTAAGAAGCTGTTATAATTTCAGTGAGATTTGTGGATTAGGGTCACAGCAGTAAGAATAGAGAGAAGTAGACTTAAAGTAGAATTAAAATATTTAATTTTAAAATATTTAAAAGGTTAAAAACCTTGGGATTTATTTATTTGACGAGAGAGATCACAAGTATGCAGAGAGGCAGGCAGAGAGAGAGAAAAGGGAAGCAGGCTCCCCGCTAAGCAGAGAGCCCGATGTGGGACTCGATCCCAGGATCCTGAGATCATGACCTGAGCTGAAGGCAGCGGCTTAACCCACTGAGCCACCCAGGTGTCCCAAACCTTGAAATTGAAAGATTACTGGATGTGAGCAGTGTGAGAGACAAGTATCTCATGCAGGTGTCTGGCATGTGTCACTCAGTAGACTGAATCACAGGAAGAGGGACAGATTTGGAGGAATAGGGTAGAATTTGGAGATAAGGGAAGATCAGCTCTAAGACACATTAATTTTGAGGTGCCTATAAGAAATTCCAGAGAAAATATTGAACAGGGAGTTGAATATGATCTGTGTATTTCACTGTAGATCCTATGTATGTAGCAATGACTAGAGATTACTGATTACTTTCATAAAATTACTCCTCTTCCCTCAGCCCCCGTCATTCTAGTTATGGCAGGAACAGAGACCTCCCAGGGAGAGTATGTAGCACTAAAAGAGGGAAGAGGATACCAGTATTTTAAATAGAGGCAAATGAGTCTTAAAAAACAAAAGCAGAGGGGTAGAAAGAATACGAGAAGAGAATGTCTTAACAGATCCAATGGGAGAGAGCATCATCATCTTTTCAGGAAAGAGTGACTAACCACGTCAACTGTTGCAGAGATCAAGAAGAAAGAGACATGAGAAGTATTTCTTGGGTTTAGCCATCAGAAGGTCACTAATGTCTCTGGCTAAAAAGTGGCTTCAGTGATGTTGTACTGCCTGAAGTAAACTGAGGAAGGACCAAAGAGGTAAAGACTAACGAGGCTTGGCTAAAAATGGGAAGAGAAAAAGGGATAGAGGAGTGGGATTAAGGACAAAGAATTTTCCCCTTTAACAAGGAAATAAGGCTTGAAAACAGATTAAACATGTTTAAGTACACAAAGGAAAGAACTAAAAAGGAGGAGGAATTAAAGACGGGACAGTTGATATTGCCACTCCTTGGAAAGGTGGAAGGAGGAAAAATCTAATGTCCAGGTGAAAGGATGATTCTCAACAGGAGAAGGTACAGGACATCGTTCCATGTTGGGGTAGAGGTAAGTACGGAAGTTTGACAGGGGGAATTTGGGTGAGTTCTCATCTGAAGAGACTACTGTTCCCATGTGAAATACTGCAAGTTATCTGAGAAAATGAGGGACAAAGCAGTAATGTTGGATGTTTGAGGACAAGAAGGCTTTAAAAGGCCACTGAAGTTATTGAGAATGAAAAGGAGGTGATGACAGATACAAAAGTTCAGTGGCAAATGATCAAAGCTTACTTGAGGTTGAGGTTGAAAGTCTCCAATAGATGACAGAAATAACTAAGAAGACAATATATGGCAGCAGTGAGATGACATAAAAGGTAGAAAAGCCAAAGGTATAAATCTCACTTTGGGGAAAAAAAAAACACTTTAAAGTAAATTACCACATTTTAGTGTAAAATGATGATTTAATGTCAGAAAAAGCTGCTTGTAAATCTTAGCTACAAAGTGTGTGACTTTGGGCAAGTTACTTGGCTTCTCCCAAAATTCTAATCTCCTGTAAAATATAGACACTCCTCTGATTGCTGTGAAACTAAATGATAAAATACATGTCAAGAGCTTAGCATGATACCCAGCATGCAGTAAATCCTCAATAAGTGTTATAGATTTCTATATAATATTTAATGATAATATTTAAGACATTAGAGTTTGTTTCACATGAAATAGGTATTATACAAAGCAAATTGGGAAGATTTAGAAGGGATAAGAAGAGTAGGAAATTGAATCTACAGAGTAAAAAGGGTATTACAGAGATAAAAGTAACAGAGATGATCATTAGAATAGCTTAATTCTTGGACAATGACCAAAGATAACAAAGAGGTAAAGCATGATGGATTTAGCTGGCCATAAAGTTAAACAAACAAAAATCCCAGGAGTCCTCTGGTGGATGAAAAGTAAACAGCCTCATCTCTGCACACCACAATTTGAGAAGCTGGTCTAAGGTTCTGAAGTTTTACAATTTGAATTGTACAAGTAGGTAGTTGAGGGAAGAGACCCTGGGGAAGAAAGACAGGGTCTAATTCTAAATAATCTCTATTTTAAAAGAGCTCTCACTTCTTTACTACATAAGCATACTGTGTTGATACCACTTCTGTGCATTTGTTAATAAAATTTTCCATGCGAGTACTTTCCTCTCTTCATTTCCCTTCAATTTATACCCATAGTTTGATTCAATTTAAGCCTTTTCTATACCTCTTCTTACATCTGCAAAAACATCTGTATGTATGTACTGTTCATATTTATTCCAATGAATATTGGAATATTTATTCCAATGAATGTGCAAAAAACATCCAGTTTAAGTTCAGAAAGGATAAAACCCAAGATTTATACTGCCTAGCAATGCTAAACACATTGTACGTGCTTAGATGCTTCAGGACAAAAGGTCAGGTGGTTTTACGAAAGAACTGCATGGACACTAGTCTATCCTGTTTCAATCTTTCAACAAGCTTTACTGCCATAAAATAAGTTAAGAAAAATACAGAATACAAGATAGCCATTTGTAAGCTTTTTCTTAAAGAGTCAGAAAATAAGTTTTTTAGACTTGTGAACTGTACATGCAGTCTCTTTTGAAAGTATTCAACTCTGCACCTGTATCACAGAAGCAACCATAGACAATATACAAATAATTAAGCATGGCTGCATTCTAAAAAATTTATTTATAGATACGTCAGTGGACCACAGGCTATAGTTTGCCAACTAATGCATAATAAGGAAAATGCTTAGAATTTATTACATGGTGTAGAAGAAAATGTATAACTGTGATTTCAAAAAAGTTGAAGGCAACCAATGAGAAAACATTACAATATCCTGTGAGAGATATATTGAGTGAGAGTGCTTAGTTTTTGCTATTACATGAAATAATAACAAATTAAAATTGTGAAAAGAGTAGCAGATTCTAAGGTGAACCCCATGATTCCTATTTCCTGGTATTCAAGCCTTTGTAAAATCTCCTCTTTTTGAGTGTGTCTGGAAGCTGTGACTTATTTCTAACCAGAAAAATATAGCAAAGGTAACGGGATGTCACCGCTTCTGTTGCATAAGACTGTAACGTCTGTCTTGCTGAGATATGTTCTTCTTCACTGGTTTAGAAGAAATAAGATGCCATCTTGGGAGCTGCCCTTGACGAACTGAATGCTGCCAACAAACATGGGAGCTTGAAAGCAGATCCTTCCCCGGCCAAGTCTTGATGGCTTGCAGAGGACCTGATGATCTGTGCTTGGACTCCCAATCCACAGGAATCATGGGATAATAAATGTGTTTTGTTTTTAAACTAAGTCTGTGTTAATACTGTTACACAGTAATAAGGAACTAATACAAAGTTACACTCATAGCTAGTTGTAATTGTCTAATATTATATCATTTATTTCCTACTTCTGAACTAAGAGATTAATTTAAAAATAATGCACTCATAAGTGTCACATAACTTATACTTTAATGACTGACAACTTCTCTTAAACCTTTTGATGTTCAATATCACCGTAAACAGATTAAGATCCTCTATTTTAAGAATTTTATTTATTTATTTGATAGAGATCACAAGTAGGCAGAAAGGCAGATGGGGGAGGGGGCAGGAAGCAGGCTGCCTGCCGAGCAGGGAGCCCAAACAGGGCTCATCCCAGGATCCTAAGATCATGATCTAAGCCGAAGCCCAACCCACTGAGCCACTCAGGTGCCCCAAGATCCTTTATTTTAAAAGAAGATGTATAAATTCTATTTATGCCATTCCTTCACTTTTGATACTTTTAAGATGTCCTAAATTTATCTTTGTGCCAAACTGTCAGCAAGCAATTTAAATAAAAACATCTCAAAAACTAGTTCAGTACCAAAGAATGAAACAGGTTTCAGGAAAAGTCTTTGATTTTATAAATAATTGTAGGGGTCCCTTGGTTATTCAATTGAGAATGGCCTGTTACAAATTCATATTCATTTTTCCAGCTGTATTTGGAAGGTCTAAAATGCACCTACCCTGGATTTCTGGCAGTGTTCACTATGTCTAGATTTCATAGTTCCATTGCTACTGAAATTGTAAATACACTGTTCTATAAGCCCAGACTTATGTGCATGAACACACTTATGCACACAACCACCTTGGTAAATGAGTAATCTATTTCAAGAGACATGGTCAAAAACTGACAATCTATAGTGAAAATCTATTACAGCAAACCATCTTCATGCTTTAATTTTGGGAATTAAAAAAAATCTTTGAGTGATGAGCAATATAGTTATGCCCTAAGCTCCTATCCACTGACCTTAAGTCTCCATAACTGGTTTATATTTGGAACTGTTGAACCATTTTTTAAGGCAAACTTCATCTATTATACAAGTTGAACACACCTGAGCAAAGGAAGGGGCAGAGAGAGAGGGAGAGACAGAATCCCAAGAAGACTCCCCAATAAGCTGGAGCCTGATATGGGGCTTGATCCCAGTACCCTGAGAGCATGCCCTTAGTTGAAATCCAGAGTTGGCTCAGACCGAGCTACTCAGGGGCCCCGGGGAGATAATTTATTTTAGAGAGAGAGAGAAAGAAAAGAAGTAGGGGGAGGGCCAGAAGGAGAGGGAGAGAATCTCAAGCAGACTCTGTGCTGAGCACGGAACCCAACATGGGGTTCTTTCCCATGATACTGAGATCATGACCTGAGCAGAAACCTAGGGTCAGATGCTTAACTGACTGAGCCACCCAGGTGCCTGTTGCTTGAAGGTTTTCTAAAGAAAAGCTAATAGATGAAACTAAATTTACCACAGTTTTACATATTTTCAAAAATCTTTAACACTTAGAAGTTGATAGAAGGACATAAATAATACTGAGAAGATTCAAACTATTAGCTTTACAGAAAAACCAGACTATAAAGGCAAGGTGTTTGCCTTATACCTGTCATATTCTTTTATTCAATCATTACTTTAACAGTTATTGAATACCTAGTAAATAATATGTCAGTGAATTGATATTTCATCAAAGATAGACTTTTAAAAAAATCTGTTACTATGTTTTAGTTATTCTTGTCTGAGCTTTTCCTTATTACACACTATAAAAAAAAAATCTCCTTTGCTAGACCATCAAGTTCATCAGGCATGTGTTTTCTTCCCATACAACTGCAGATAACAATATCGCTACGCTTTCTGCCACTGTTTAACAAGGATGCCCTATCCTCCAGCTTTCGGTAACATGCATCTCAGTTTCTTTTCACTCTCACTAGCAGTGTCATCAGAGTACAGATTTCCACTAACCGTCTGTTCATGGCAATTTAGGCTTCCTCTAACTAATATGCTCCTTAAAATCCTTCCAGCTTTTGCCCACTACCTGGTTCCAAAGCCACACTCCTATTTTTCCTATTTGTTATGGAAGCACCCGACTGCAAGATGCCAGTCATAAAATAACATTGTCAATATTTGCCAAAGGTGGCTGCCTACTCATTATATTCAAGTGAATCTATAAACTATTCAAGAGTTGCCCGTTATAAGAACAATATATAAAAATCAACAGCCACCCCTTGTTCTGGCTACAATACATGTTAAAGTGTAATAACAGACACATCTATTATGGTATTTAACTTATTATATTGTAATTATTTGCTTTACCTATGTCTCTTCCATAGGTGCAAAGTTCCTTAAGGAAAGAGAGCACCTGATTGATATTTGTAACCCCAACGAACATTTTCTGAATGAATTATCAATCATTCACAGATACTTCCCCTCAAGAAAAGAATTAAAATTTAGTTGCACATTTTAGAAACTATTATAGTAACTCTCCAGATTTTTAGTCATCAAAGCACAAAGTCCCAGGCTCAAGTGAGGAAATGCCATTCTTCACTTTTCATTTGTTCAGACTGGTAAGATTTAAATGTTTGTTAATACGCAGTGTTGTTAAGGGTGAAGGTAAACTCACTGGTGTATTCTTATAACTGCTAACTGTCTGAAGTAAAAGATGGCATATCCCTCTTGGGAGAACAACCTAATAATATCCAATACAATTTAACATGCCTCAACTAAGCAAGTCTGTACCTTGGAATTTATTCTACAGATATTTACACATGTTTGCAAAGCTTATATACAAGATTATGTACAACAGCATTGTTAGCAATGGAAGAATGGAACTTAAATTTATCAATTGAGAACTATTTAAATAAATTATGGCACATCCATATAAGAGAATCTTTTAGAGTTGTTAGAATAAACATATGATTGCACATGGACTGATCTCTAAGACGTATTAAGTGGAAAGAGCAGAGTGCCCCCATGTTTCTTATTTCAGCAGAAATATTTGGGGAGGATACCAGAACATTATTGTCTCTGGGTACGGGGATGGAGCAAGTGAAAGGACAACCTAATATTCTGTACATATCCTTTTCTATTTTATGTATTTATTTACTGACATTAAAAACGAAAATATTTGTCTATGACAAATATTTGTCTATGACAAATATATGAATGAAATCCTTCATTCATTCCTTATTTAGTAAAAAATAAGTTTTTAAAAATGAGACTGACATCACCATTTCTAGAATTTCTCAATTACAGAGTATTTCTTCCTCTTACGTCTACTGTTAAGAATAATTCTGGGGGTGCCTGAGTGGTACAGTAGTTTGAACCATTGCCTTCGGCTCAGGTCATGGTCTCAGGGTCCTGGGATGGAGCCCTGTGTCGGGCTCTCTGTTCAGCGGGGAGCCTGCTTCTCCCTCTCTCTCTGCCTACTTATGATCTCGCTCTCTGTCAAAAAAAAAAAAGAAGAATTCTGTACCTCAGGTTCTTAAATAGTACTTTAAAGACTGATGAGGGCACAGATATTTTATAGAACATATTTTACTTAATTTTTTATTAAATGTTGTCTATTATTCAGATACTTGGGCACTAAGCCCTAGGTAAGTGTCCAGAAAATTATGCTGTAGTGATTGAAGTAAATGGTAAAAACTTGGCAGGGATTTTGCAACCAAGAGCTGAATGGAAATTAATGACTGGGTTAAAATATGATGACTGAACACAGAACCAACATGACTCAATGGCATTATTTGTAAAAATTAATATATTTTAGGTAGCAATAAGCTACAACTATACAAATCAATCTTTAGCAAATATTGCACAACTGAAAAATCTTAATTAATAGCCTTTGTATATTGTTTTACTATTATGGAGACAAAACTTTCCGCCTAGAATGAAGAAATGCTAATTATGTAAAATAAGAACATTTTTCTTTTTTAAAAAGTCTATTTTTATTATTTATTTTTTGTTGAAGAGGTGCCTCATTAACGCAGTAGGTAGGCGTCAGTCTCATATTTTTTGTTGAAGTACAGCTGACACACAATGTTACATTAGTTTCAGGTGTATAACATATTGATTCAATACTTCTACACCTTTATGCTACGTTTACTGCATGTGTAGCTACAATCTGTCATCATATAACCCTACTAGTATCATTGACTACAATCCCTCTGCTCTACCTTTCATCCCTGTGATGAATGCACTCGATAACCGGAAGCCTGTACCTCCCACTCCCCTTCATCCAGTTCAACCCCGTCGGCCCCCTGCCACTGTCCTCTCCTCTGGCAACCACCAGTTTGTACTCTTAAAAAAAAAGAATTTTTTGGCATTGCTACAACTTTTATCTTTATTGTGAATTAATTAAATGAGGGCTCTTTCAAGTTTAGAAATTTGTAAATTATTAAAAGAAAAGACCCCCACAATGTAGGCTTAATTTACTACTTAAAACTTTATTCTAAATAGGTATAAAACTGGGCGCCTGGGTAGCTCAGTTGGTTAAGTGACTGCCTTCAGCTCAGATCATGATCCCAGTATCCTGGATGGAGTCCTGCATCAGGCTCCTTGCTCCTTGGAGAGTCTGCTTTTCCCTCTTACCTTCTCCCATCTCATGCTCTCTCTCTCCAATAAATAAAATCTTTAAAAAAAATTAACAAGGTATAAAACTCCTATTTTACTGTTTATGGCTATTAGAGCAGTTACAAAAAAAAAAAAAAACCACAGTCATACCAGAATTCAAATCCTAGTTCTTTCACTTGCTGTGTGATAATGGGAAAATCACTTCACCCTCTGAGCCTTATTTCTTTAAGTTTAAGATGGGGTTAATATAGAGTACATGTAACATCTTATAAGGTTGTTATGTTAAGGGAAAAAACCACATAAAAAACACTTAGCATAGGGCACCTGGGTGGCTCAGTTGGTTAAGCATTTGCCTTTGGCTCGGGTCATGATCTCAGGGTCCTGGGATAGAGCCCTATGATATGCTCCCTGCCCAGGGGGAAGCCTGTTTCTCCCTCTCCCTCTGCTTGTTTGTGCTCTCTCTCTCTCAAATAAATAATAAATAAAATCTTAAAAAAATAAAAACAGCACAATACTGGCTCATAGTAAGAAAAGGACAGCTCTCGCTATTATTATTACTCTTTAATTATACAGCAGAGATGGGGAATAAGATGTACTACACATCTCCTTTGAGTTTTCCAGATAGAGCTTTACTTATCAGACAAATGCTTAGGTATATACTAAATTTAAAACACCACCATTTTGCATTCCTGGGGCAGAGAACACATTTCATTGCTACCTTAAGAGAAGTCAATGAATATAGAGTAACTTTATTGGTGCCTAGAAATAATAATTCTATCTAGATTATCACAATTTGTAGTCTAAATACAAGCATAGTAAATTTGGAATACTGTATTCAGTTGTGAGCACAGCTGAAGAGACATCAGTTTGATAGGTATGACGAAAGAACAACCAGGAGAGTAAGGAACATGTAAGTCACAACACATTAAAAAGAGTTTAAGCTGTGTCTATTTCATTTAAAGAAGATTTGAGGTAATAAAATATTTTCAAACATTTTAAGAGTGTCATGTGAAAAAGTATGCAAGTTAAATCAGAGAACAAAATTAGAAACAACAAATCTGTTAAATTATATAGATTAAACATTAATATAGAGAGCTTCTTGGGGCCCCTGGGTAGCTCAATTGGCTAAGTGTCTGCCTTTGGCTCAGGCTGTGATCCCGGGGTGCTGGGACTGAGCCCCACATTGGGCTCCCCACTCAGAGGGGAGTCTGTTCTCCCTCTCCCTCTGCAGCTCCTCGTGCTTGTACTTGCTCTCTCTCTCAAATACATATTTTTAAAAAAGAATTTTCTAATAATTTCAATAATAATTCATAGTTTTGTGAAGTACTGAGCCCTTTGAATTATATAATCTGTATCCAAATTGTTTGATACTGTCAACAATGATCGAAAAGTGATTTATGGCTAGTTGGGAACTTTGACTACATAACTGCCAAAGTGTATTTTAATTCCAGATTCTATAATCTAAACAATAAGGCAAATAGGATTATGTATGTATAATTAAGAACTGTTGGCACTTAAAGATGAACAAGAATATGCTTTATCAGTTACTTTTCTTTCAATAAGAAAAAATAGTAATAAAAATGCATGATATATATACAATGGACTTATTGGTACTTCTCAAATTAATTACTATAATAATCTCACTTACATACAGAGATGTCCCCCACCCCCCCAAAAAAAAATTGGCATTAATTTTAACCTTTTTAAAAAGAAACAGAGGACAATGAACTGTGGACATTTTTAAATTACCAGAGCTATATTTGCAGATATACTTGCTTCATTTATTCCAAGTTCGGATCATTTAAATTAAAACTTATGGCATTTCTTTTTTAATTTAGCTTAACTCTTATAGAAAGCTATATATTTAATATCAGAATTGGCAAACCCATAAAATCATTATGCACAATAGAAAACTCTAATCAGTACATGCTATACTAACCAATTAGAAGAACTGTTCCAACAGCCAAACCTCCACCTGGAAACAAAATAAAACCAAGAAAAAAATTAATCTACCCTTTCATACACATTATCTTTAGCATAAAAGTTAAGCTTTATCAAGGACAACCACTTCACTAACTTTAAAATTGCAGATGAGAACAACATTTTAATTACCTTGGAGATACTTTGCTTAAGGTGCTATTATGAAATAATTATATATTATATGTAATTACACACTACACATTACAATTACTTTCATAATATACTGTACTATCCTCTCTTCTCCTATGATAGGACCATGCAGCATTCAACATAACTGTGGTTACGTGTCCCAATAATGTTACATTTAGTACCTGTTAATAAATTAACTCAATAGCCAAGACTTAATGTTCACAGTAAATTAATACTACAGAAGTACAACATAGGAAAGGTTATTATACTAGAAATTCCACTTTAGTATTTACACTCAAATTTAATAAGCCTTGGGGAAAAACACCCGATAATTAAAAGTAATTCCTTTTTTCAATAGGAAAATACACACAAAGATGGACATATTCCCAAATACATTTAGAATTTAAAATAAACAATATTTTCATAATTTCAAACAAAAAGTCACCATTAAAAATACATTTTTTAAAGATTTTTTTTTTTTTAGATTTTTATTTATTTATTTGACAGAGAGAGATCTCAAGTAGGCAGAGAGGCAGGCAGAGAGAGAGAGGAGGAAGCAGGCTCCCTGCTGAGTAGAGAGCCCCATGTGGGGCTTGATCCCAGGTCTCTAGGATCATGACCTGAGCTGAAGGCAGAGGCTTACCTCACTGAGTCACCCAGGCACCCTTAAAGATTTTATTTATTTATTTATTTGACAGACAGAGATCACAAGCAGGCAGAGAGGCAGGCAGAGACAGGGGGAAGCAGGCTCCCTGTTGAGCAGAGAGTCCGATGTGGGGCTTGATCCCAGGTCTCTGGGATCATGACCTGAGCTGAAGGCAGAGGCTTTAACCCATTGAGCCACCCAGGCACCCCCAGAATACATTTTTAATAATAGCAGAAAATGTTCTTTTGAATATCTGAATTAGAGCGGTACTGTAATTAGCATATAACTCAAATAATGATTTAATAAAAATCAATTTGAAGTCAAATTATAGATAACTAGAACTACAATGAAAAGACATTTGAGTACAAATATTTTGCGCAACATTTGTAAAAGTATTCCATTTGTTATAAATTATACTAGCAAATTCACTTAAAATAGAATGAAATATGAGTATCAAAGGATGAAATAGATCTAAAGCAATTTAAAAAGAAGCTACTCAAAATTGTTGGATAATTGAAGACAATCCTACCAATGTCTTTGGTTTTGGTGCATAAAACTGTGAAAGAAATATTTAGAGTACCAGTAAAAAACTTTTCCCCAAACAAATTTTGTAGTGGTAAACATTATATAGAATAGCTTAGTATGTAAAATTCCTTTGACAGTGTTTACTTTTTGCCTTGCAAATATGCATAAATGTTATTGTTCAAAGAGTTTGAAATTTGGTAATATACATGAACATAGAATACAATACTATATTTGGTGACTTTATGACTCTAAATAGAACATTTCAAATTGTTAGAGAAGATTTTAAAAATGAACTAGCACTTTATATATATTTTAATGTTTAGGTGGATTTGTTATCACACTAAATATGTATTTTAATTTCACATTTAGATAGGTTCTTTCAATATAGCATTTAAAGCCATACTAGACTATACAGGATAACTTCAAATTTTGTTCGAACTAAAAGAATCACATAAAATGAAATATATAGGATGAAAACAACCATTTAAGATCTGAGCAAAAAGATTTTCTCTAAGATTAGGCTAAGTGTCTACTTTTATAGTTTGTGCTACATATAAACCACTACTAAATTTTTTAATCCATTTTGAGCGCTTAACTTTTTTGATTAATATACTTGGAGCATTTTATATTTCCAGTTCCTTATTTCTCTCTTACATGCAAAACAAGCATTTAAATGCCTACTCACCATTCTGTGTATATTTAAGACAAACTAATAGAGGTACATAACAGATACTGCATGGTCTAACCTAGAGCAGGTACTATGAAAAAAAGTTACCTGGTTTCCGTTCCTTAATCTATTTCTTGTAGGAAAGATTTAGATTTGTTGTCTAAACATCCCTGGGACTACATTCATATAGCCTCAAATTAAGAATTTGTATGAGGGCTACAACTGGAACAGTTAGATACAGAACTAAAGATTTTTTGTGAATGTCATTCACAGTGGGATGATAAGAACAGATCCAGGAATAGTTTCCCAATTAAATGAAATGATACCTAGCTCAAGTGTCTGGCTCAGAAAGGTACTCAGTAAGAGCTATTACCATTCTGGCAATTATTTTCTAATGAGAACAAATAATTATAGATATACCATTATTTGATAAATAGTGATCATTATAGTAGTAAGAATTAGAATACTTCCCATTGATGAACTAGTTAAGCAAAGCATTATACAAATGAGAGTACACTAAGAAGGTAATTTTCTGTAAGAATTATTCAAATAAACCAGTTTCTGATAATTCAGGAAATGCCACCCAATTAAATTTTAAATCTTATGTACATTCAATTTCTAATGTTTGGAAAATGTGAACATTACTCAAAACAACATAAAATGAGGACATGTTAATGACTTTAATCAGACATTTGAATATAATATCAGGATTTCTCTTACAAAAGGCAATTATCTTTTTTTCTAAAGGGCTCTATCATGTAAATTTACTAGACTTAAATTTGGATGGCTTTAGTATAGGTTAGTCATTTCAAAGGTTGGTCATGGGGAATAAGATGAAGCCACCTTATTATTTTAAAAAATCAAGCTTTTATTCTGTGTATGAGGGAAAATGATTTGACACGTACATCTATGTAACAGCAAAGTTCCTCTGTTCTTTGAAATTTCAGGGTGATGAGACCTCACATTTCCCTAAAATACTTCTGCATAAAGTATTTTGATATATCTCACTTGATATATAAGATATATGAACTGTGGTTCTAACTGTATTTTAAACTAGAGTAAGTTTGAATAAGTTTGTATCCATGTACTCATCAAAAAATAAAAAGCTTCCGCAACCAGCCATGACAGGATATCTTGACATGATACATTCAACCAAAGCTCATTTTAATGGATCTTTACATTCAGAACTCCATTGGTACCCTGAGATCAAGAGTCATATACTCTACCAACTGAGCCAGCCAGGAGCCCCAGAAAATTATATTAAAGGGAGAAAATTCAATCACCATTTACACTTCCCAAAGCAGATCTCTAGTTAAGCTATAAATTTTGGGTAAGCAAGGTCAAATTAATGTATTAGGATATAATGAGTGATACCTTACTTTATAAGGGCCTCTCCTTTTTCAAAGTTAGGGGAAGTAAAAGGGAAAGGAAATAAAAGTCAGAAAAGACAACAGTGATTTATAGCAGTCCTTTCTATAAAGGAATAGTTTTGTATAAAATTATAGGTCATTTTAGGGAGAATGCAAAGTACAAACAGTTCCTATCCCTTCCTTTGTTCACAGCAATGTCCTGAACTATTTAATTAATGCCATGCCTCAAATTAAACTGCAGTTCATTTCATTAACAAGTCTACTTTTTCTTCTCTCTCTGGGAGGTAGGAAACATCCTGACAACTCTTGATTATCACAACGATTAGCTGGGAAAATATAGGAAACAAAACAGAAAAAGCTATAAACAGAATGGTTCTATAGATTAAGTTACATGAAACAAGTTTATGTATCAATACAAATGAATAAGCTACATTTCCTTAAATATACAGCCATTACTAAACTATCATAACCATAAAAATAAGGATTATTTTTAATATATAGTCCAAACTCAACATATATCACATATTCTAATTAAGATACAGTGGAGCAAACAAAATAAGCCCACCAGTATTTACTTTTTAACATAGCATTGAAAATGATAGCTATCTTCAAGCTTCTTCGGAGTATTCTTCCTGTACTGTTCTTTATCCCAAATCCCTATCTTCCATTCACCTAATTGTCAAAATTGAGTAAGTCCCAAACAGCACATTAATTAAACCAGTCAAACCTGAGATATCACCCCTCCTTAAAGTACCTTTTTGAAGGATTAGCCTGGGAGAGAATTCCCCCAGGTTAGACAATATGATCCTAAGATCATATTGAGCTTATACCTTTTGCCCTGGGGGGGGGGGGATATATATATATACACATACACAACATGTAAGAGCTATACCTTTTGCCCTACCAAAAAAAAAAAAAAAAAAAATAGGAAAGAAATTTTGCCAGAATCCTTTATCCACTGTAAACTTCTTGGTGATTACTGGAAGAAGGGAAATGAAATATTTATATATATATATAGTGTCCTCATATGATGACATAAATGTCCTGGAAGGACAGGGTAGAGAAGCTGGGTTAGAAAAATCTTGGAAGTTGAAAATTTCAATGTGGCCAACTTGGGAAATGTATATCAATATCTAACAAAATTTAAGTTGTGAGAACAAAAGTTTTTGATATGATTAGATCATGTTTATAAAAGATGCTGATGTGGGGAATTGTCAAATTCATAAAGCATTTGGGAGTAGGAATGGAAATATTAGCGTATCTTCAAATGATCAACCTTCAATTTGCCTGAATAATATATTCAAAAATATACTTAAATATATTTTGAATCTATGCTTAAAATTACATTGACATCACAGTGGCAGTAGTGAAATATCACTGCACTGCATGGTAGTGACAATACAATATTTACTTGTTTCACAGTAACCACAGAATATATTTAGGCAACAGTTGCGATGTCATAGTATAATTCCACCATTCTGATAAAACATCCTGCTATCATTGTGTCTTGTCACAATATGGTTGTATTAGGCTTGTCACAATTTGAGTCAAATATTTTAGAGTAACAATATAATCTGAATTACTTATATTTATGTGTATACACATTAGCAGTCAAACATTTCACTTCCAAATAATGTTTTAATGAAAAACAAATGTAATGGATTTGCTCTACAGAGCCATACAAAATAAAAAATAAAAATACAAAAATGTCATTAAGAAGTTAACAACAACTAAAATACTTCTGGACATATTTATTATTCCAAATGCACTAACTCCTATTATAACAACCTCTTCTGTGCACTTTGAGAATTAACTGTACACATGCAAAACATATTTCAAAATATCCCCAAACTAGTACCTATTTCAATTATCTTAAACGAACACCAATTTTTAGCATAAGTTTTTTACAATCAAATACTAGTGTCCCTCGCAAGCAAATCTGGAAGATTTTTATATTACAGTTCAAGTTTATATCACTGTAGAAACATTTAAATATAAATGAAATATTTATATATAGTGCTTTAGGTTACCTTTTTAGTGGGTGCTTTAAGAGACGTACTTAAATCATTAGTCTTGGGTTTGATAAATGCTTAAAGCCACTTCAAAAGAGTTCTCAAAAATCTGAAACAGCTGTAGCACAGTGCAGTAACACTAAATTTGAAGCCTGAAGATCAGCCTACACTGTCTCTAGCTTTAATGACTCTGTTCATGTCACTGTATCTGCTTCTAAAGCTCACACATAACTCATCCTACCTCTTTCATAATATCTTGCCCAGGTTTTTTTTTTTTTTTCCCCTACATAGTTCTCTTTCAATGAAGAACTTAATGAGAATCAACTATGTGCCAGAAACTGTCCTATAACAAAATAGCAAATTTTGTTATTCTAATAAGAAACTGAAGGTATAATGTCAGAAATATGACCTTTTTGTTTGACGAGATTCAGGATTAAGTGAATAAAGTTCCATATCTCCAGTGAATTAGGGAAGGGGAAAAAAGGTAAGGACTAGGAACAGCTTCCAGACTTGAAATTCAAGTATAAGATGATACCAAGTAAAGCTCAACAGGGAAAAAAAAATCTGAGATAAATATTTGCTAACTATATATTTTGGATCATTTGTTTTCAGTACCATGCAATTTAGGGAGGCAATACTTGAGACAATTAAGTGCAAATACTCAAATTTGTGTAGAAATAACCAGGATTCAGTTAAGAACATGACATAACAGACAAGAAGCTGTGTTCTTTCTCCAAGGTTGCTTGCCTTGTCAATTTCCTTTGCACTAAACCTATCTGAAGAGTGTACCTTGAGGGGGAAAATGTAATACAGAGAGAAATTTCAAGTGTAGTACAAGAACAAGCAATGGCATTTGTAATATTTTATGAAAATGTACAAGACTTAACAGATCACATACTATATAGTTATGAAATATAAACATAGACCAATTTTAATGAAGCAACATTCTGATAAGACAACTAATTTACAAGCTCTATTAACACAGCAGCTCTGTCCTAGCAATCTAATGTGGCCAATCTTCGCAACGTAACAGTTATGAAATAAGCTATTCTTCAGCAGGCTTCTCATGAAAAATTACAAAGATTATACAAGAAAGCCTAAGGACTGGATTTCTTTTTCTCATTAAAATGTGAATTAACTTTAAACAATGTTAACTCTGGGAAGCAAAATATACAGAGAAAAAATTTAACAAAAATATATACAAATATATTTAACGCAGTCTATTAGTACGACCACCGATATCAACAACAGGCTTTAACTATTTTGTACCCACGTAAGTGTTTAACATCCATTCTCTTAAAGCCAAGTTTGTTTAAAGATTCAGAACCAGGAGATAAGCAGCCTGGCGGTGAAAGTGGGGAAGTTAACTTTTTTCAGCATTTTCTAAATGAAATACATCTCTCACAATGATACAAACTTTGTAGGTTAGGCGAAACCACGAGCTATCTGGGGTTGGCAGAACGGTGCAGAGACCAGCAGGGGATCCTGGAGTTGAGGCCAAACCATCTCCAAATATTAATGATTCCCCCTGATTAAATAGTATTTCTAGATAAAACCATGTAGGGATCCCGTCGTAACCTAGAAAGGCTGGTGGGCCAGAAACACAGTACAACGTGGGAGCAGTAACAGCATTTAGGAGTGTCCCTACAACATTTCCTCCCCTACATCTTTATCAGACCGGACTATCCTTTCCAAGTCCGAAGGCTGGGGGGTGAGAGATAAATAAGAGGTTAGGGCGGCTTCCCTGGCAGGTGCCCTCCCTAAGTATTCCCTCTGTTGAGCCCAAATCTCCGTTCTGAACCGACCTAGGAGCTGGTCCAGGGCTGGGAGCCCGGTAGATACCAGCAGCTGTCCATTCCGCACCGACGGTCGTGTGCCCGCGATGGACACCAGTCGAGAACAGCCGCTGTCGGTACCGCTGGCTCTAGGACCCTTCCTCTGGAAACTGGTGACGTTCTTGCATGCTGCAGCCCCTATAGATCCAGTACTCGCAGCGCCGGTGCCGCAGTCCGCCGCGGCCGCCATGTTGGAACTTCCCGCGTTGACCCAATAGGAACTCTGGGAACTGAAGCCGCAAACCCGTCAGAGCCAGCCCCAAACACCCGCCTCCTTGCCCGCTATCTCCGCTCCCATGGCCAATAGAATTGAGAGCTTTCTTCCCAGCCAACCAATCGCAAGGAGTATTGCTGAAAAGTGCGCTCTACGTGGGGACGGCGGACTTCTGCTGGGCCCAGGTGAGAAAGGCCCACCTGAGTCCTGGGTGAGAGTGTTCCTTGGTTCTTTGGGGCTAGAGGTGGGTAATATCATTCAACATTTTCCTCGTTTTGAGTGTCTTCATTCACGCAGAATGAAAAAAAAAAAAAAAAAAAACTAGTGGAGCGATATATCAAGTAACTGCCAGTGAGAATTTGCACCTTTCTCTCTGGTCCTTAGAAAAGAGGAAAGATATTTTCCCTCGCCCCTTTCTTTTCTGACTTCTGAGAGAAAGTTCATTCCGCCTTTACCATCAGGTTTTTTGGTTGTTTTGTTTTGTTTTGTTTTTCTCGGACTGGTTGTGTTTTATTGAAGAAATTGGAACTCCTAATGAGTTGCTTGCTGAGCATCTGGGCTCAGTTCGACAGTGCCGGTGGCAGGCAGGTGGGTTGGCTTTAAACTTTAGCGGGAAAACTCTTGAGCTTTGAGGAGATTTGGTTTTCCTGTCTCAAACAGCAAATGACAAAATGTACTTCTCTGACAAGTCCCCTTGAGAAGCTTTCGTTAATTTTAATTAGTGCTTCTGGAAGTCTTGGGGCGCGTTTCTATAAGTAGTGTGAATGACAAGTGTTACTCTGACAACCTTGTTCACACATTTAATTGTCATTTGCTGTTAAGGCAGCTGCAAATAACAGAAAATACTTTAGGTCTCTTTCCAAAAAAAAAACAAAAACAAAAACAAAAAAAAACCTGGTATTAGATGTGTCTGTACTTTATTTTCCTAGTGATTTGTGAACTCTGAATTGAGAGCTCTTTTTTTTTTTTTTATTAGAATAGGAATTTTATGTGTGGAAAAAACACGTCATTTAGAGCTGTGTCTTTGGATTTAAAACTTTTCTCAAAAGTGAGCTGGGTGGAGGAGTAAGTGATTTTTAAAGAAAGGTATTAATGATTGACAAATGTCTAAACTAAAAAAGACTCCCAAATTGTGCCTGTGCTACTGAATTATTGGTTTTGACAGTGATCTATAATGTATTAAAATATATATCTATCCAAATTTCTTTGAAATACTTTCCAGTGAATTGTTTTAAATCTCAGTGACTTATTAAAACTTTTTGGCAGCTTCTGTTTGATAAACTGCAATTAGTCATGTGAAATAGTGGCTGGTGGTTTTGTTTTTGTATTTAAAGTAAAATCTTAAGAAAATAAAACAAACCACCTTACTGCTTAACAGTGTATCAACTGGAAAGTTTGATCAAGATTTAGATGCTTTCATTTAGAACCTTTCCTCAGTGTAAATTTGTTATCTAAACGATTCAGTAAATAGCTATTGAGTGCTTACTTTCGGCTTAGACCTAATGTGTCACTTTAGATCCATAGAAATAAAAATGTTCTCATTTGGGGGAGATTAACATAATAATCTATATAGTTTCTATATATAATAGAAAACAGCATAATGCTTTAAGTGAACACGTTGGACAGTATGTGCCATTTTTTTTTCTGTAGTAAATAAGTGCTAAGAAGGGCAAAACAAAAAGGGACAAAGCAGTCTAATTTCAGATGTAAACTTCTTGGATATTTTTGCTGCTTGGAAAAATTTGGAAAAATAATGAACTTTTATAGGCTTCTTTACTATAAATATGTACCCTTGCTTCCTCTCCATTTACTTTATCCTTTAGTTTTCTAAAAGTGGTGATATGGTGCTTTGTTTATGTTAGTATTAGAACTGAAGAATTTGTTCAACTTCATAATTCAGAAATTATGCCATATATGCACAGCAAGGCATTCTTGAAGTTATATCTTCGATATATAATATATGTAATATTATAGAATAAATTTATTTAATCTGTCTTAATTTTTTTTACAAAGACAAAACTTTTGCTCTCAAAGCAAATAATGCCAAATACTGGAATTTACCAGTACATAGAGTTGAATATAAAACATTGGAATAAATGAGGTATTTGTGGAAAGGGTATGTTTAGGTATGGTGTTAATAATGATTAAAAACAACTTAATAATTAACAATTATTTGTCGAGCACATACTAAATCCCAGGGAATATGCTAAGCATTCAGGTTATAGGAGAAAGAATAGTTATTTTTTTTCTTTGAGTTCATAGTTGGGGGAAGCAGGGTGTTAAACAGGATAATAAGGTATATTATAAGTGCTATGGAGGACAAATGCTGTATACCTAACTTGGACTGAGAGAACAGAGAGGAGCCTTGGGAAGTTTCTCCTGAGGAGGAAGTTTAACTTGTGTGATGAAGGAAGTATAAAAGATGAGGGCGTAATAGACAATGAAAGCCATTGCAGAGGATGGGAAGACTATTTCTTCAAATCTGTTCTCACTGCTTTTGTGCAGGCAGTTCTCATGATTTATGCAGAGTGCTAAGATGAGACTGGAGAAGTTAGACAAAGATCTAATTGGTTTTTTTAAGGTTGTGGCTCTTGTTTTTTGTAAAAATAATAGGAAACGGGAAATTACTGAAGATTTTTAAGTAAAGCAACAACATAATGATCATATTTGATTGTTATGTTTTGGCTAAGAGTATACTAGAAGAGAATGGATTAGTTGACTGTGGTTGGGATAAAAGGCATGGAATGAATTAAGAGATTACTATGAGGAGTAGAATTGATGGGACCAAGGAGAGTTGACACAAGGAATCAAAGATGACAGATTTCTGAGCAGGTTTGTGGATGGCAGAGGTTAAAGAATAAAGGAAGATAGCGGAATTTTGTTGTTATGATGTTGGTTGTTTTAGGGAATAGGAGATCATAAAATGAGTTTTTAAAATCTGTTTTGAGTATGTTTAAATGGAGGCACCCTGGAAGCATCCAAGTAGAGATACCCAGTATACACTGGGCCATATGAGAAAGGGATTTCTAGATAAAACACATAAATTTAAAATTAATTAGCACATGGTGGGAGTTTACCCCAAGGAATGAATAAACTCACCAAGGAAATGTATACTTTGAGTAGAAAAAAGGACCAAGAATAAACTTTGGGGAGCATGACATTTAAAACCAGAGCAGAGAAAAAGAAAGTAAAATAAGAATTGGAAATGTTTATTTGATTTAGTATTAATGTTTTACAGGCTTTGTTAAAGGAAGATTTGATGGAAAGTCAAATAATGTATTTAGAATTGAATGGCAAATGAAGTTGAATATTCCATAAAAGTAGACCATTTTACATTTTAGAATGCTTTGCTATGAAGGGAGATAGAGGGAGATGACAAAAATTTAAGGGAGGAGTTTTGTTGTTAAAGAGAGAAAATAAGGCACTGGAAAATAGTTCTAGACAATTAATAAAGAAAAGGACCTAAATGAGATGGAAGGAATGGAAATCATAGCATAGGAGAAGGATCAGTATTTGAAAGGCTGGGGGGACAATTCAATGGCTAAAGGGTGTAAATGAAAATAATCTCCTTTCCCTCCTTTCTGCTATTAAATCGTGGAGTCCTTAAGACCATTCTGTCTTTTTTAGTTCATGTTCTTACTTTTATCCAGTCCCAGGACCTCAGTTACCATTTGTATATCAATGAAAAACATGTATAGTCCAGATAGCTTCTCTGACCTCTGGAATTATAAATTCAGGTATTTACTTTACCAGTTTCTTAATGGGTCTTCAAACTCATAATGCCCTAGACTGAACTTCCTCTTACATTTTATATCTTAGTAAATGATAGGACCTTTTGCAGAATTAGTTGCCTAAGACAAGGAACCTCACTACACTCAGGTCCTCTCTCAAGCATCATTCTGCCATGTCCATTACATTACCCAGACTTATAAAATTTACTTCTTAATAGCTTTCTAATCCATTCTGGGACCTGTAGCCCTCATCTTAATTCATCTGCAGTATATTCTTCATTCAAGTGCCATCCCAATCCTTTCAGAATAGAGGTTTGATAATATAAAAGCAGTACTTACTAAGTACTGGCACGTAGCTCCCTCCATTTGTCTCTCTAGCCACATCACTCTGTAAATTTCCTTACTCTCTGCATTCTAGCATTTATTCATTCTCCTGTTCTCTAGTATTTACTTACTCTGTCCTGTTCTCTTCCTCCAAAAGGCCAATAGTTAGCTTCTACTTATCCTTCAAATCTCACTTCAACCTACACATTCTCAGTAAAGCCCTCTCTCCTTGCTATCTAAATGAAATCAGCTCCAGGGCATCTGGGTGGCTCAGCTGGTTAAGTGTCTGATTCTTGATTCCAACTCAGGTCATGATCTCAGGATTGTGAGATTGAGCCCTGCATTAAGATTCTCTCTCTTCCCTCTCCCTCTGCCATTCCTGCCCCACATGTACACACACATGCTCCCTCTCTGTCTCAGGAAAGAAAAAAAAAGAAAAAGAAAAGAAAGAAAAATCAACTCCTGTATATATCAACAAGTGAGTGGAATTGGAAATTAAAAACACAATGTCATTTACATTAATATCCCCAAAAATTAAATATTTAGGCATAAATCTAATAAAGATATGTATAAGATCTATATGAGGAAAACTGTAAAGTTACGATGAATAAAATCAAAGAAAAACTAAATAAATGGAAAGATATCCCATGTTTATGGATAGGAGACTCAGTGTCAAGATGTCATTCTTCCCAAATTGATCTGTAGATTCATATGCCATCCCAATCAAAATCCCAGAAAGCTATTTTATGAATATTGACAAGCTGATTTTGAAGTTTATATGGAGAGGCAAAAGACCCAGAATAGCAAACACAATATTGAAGGAGAAGAACAAAGTTGGAGAACTGAAACTACCTGACTTCAAGACTTAACTTAAAGCTACAGTAATTAAGATGGTGTGATATTGGTAAAAGAGTAGACAGATAGATCAGTGGAACAGAATAGAGTACTCAGAAATAGACTCACATAAATATTATCTACTGACCTTTGACAAATGAGTGAAGGCAATACAATGAAACAAAGTCAGTCGTTTTAGCAAATGGTGCTGGAACAACATACACATGGTGAAGAGAAAAAAAGAGAATCTAGGCACAGACTTTACATCTTTCATAGAAATTAACACTAGTGCACCAAGTATCTAAACATAAAATGCAAAACTGTAAAACTCCTAGAAGATAACATAGGAGAAAACCTAGAAAACGTTTTTAGATAAAATACCAAAGATATGATCCATGAAAAAAATAGTTGATTAGTTTGACTTCATCAAAATTAAAAATTCTTGCTCTGTGAGAATGTCAAGAGAATGAGAAGAAAAGGCATATGCTGGGAGAAAATATTTGCAAATGTTATAGCTGATAGAATATTGTTATCCAGAATATACAAAGAGCTCTTTAAAACTCAAAAATAAACAACTTGATTTAAAAATGAGCCAAATACCTTTACGGACATTTGATCAAAGAGGACATACAGATGGCAAAAAGCAAATGAAAGGAAGCTTCACATCATATATCATCAGAGAAATGCATATTTAAACAACATTGAGATACTGTTGCACACCTACTAGAGTGGCCAAAACCTGAAACACTGACAACACTAAATGCTAATGAGAATGTGGAACAACAGGAACTTTCATACATTGCTGATGAAAATGCAAAATGGTACAGCCACTTGGGAAGACAGTTTGGAGATTTCTGACAAAACTAAACATGCTCTTACCATATCCTCCAGCAGTCATACTCTTATACATTTACCCAGAGGAGTTGAAAACATCCACATAAAGACTTGCACATGGATGTGTATAGCAACTTTATTCATAATAACCAAAACTTGGAAGTAACCAAGATATCCCTCAGTAAGTGAATGGATTAAGTGTGGGCTATGGTATATTATTCAGTGCTAAAATCAAATTAGCTATTGAGCTATGAAAAGACGGAGGAACCTTAAATGCAAATTACTGAGTGAAAGAAATCAATTGGAAAAAACTGAATACCAATTCCAACTGTGGAATTCTGGAAAGGTCAAAACTATGGAGACAATAAAAAGACCAATGGTTGCCAAAGGTGTTTGAGGGAGAAGATGAATACACAGAGCACAGAGGGTTTTCAGGGCAGTGAAAATGTTCTGTATGTATGATGGATATGTCATACTTTTGTCCAAACCCATAGAATATACAGCACCAAAAGTGAATCCTAACATCAGCTGTGGACTTTGGGTGATTGTGATGTTTCAATATAGGTTCATCCTTGGTTTAAAAAAAAAAAAAAAAAGTGGTGTTCTGGTGAGTGACATGGATAATAGTGGAGACTATACATTTGTGGGGTCAGAAGTGTATGGGATTTTCTGTACCTTACAATTTTATTGTAACTCAAAAACTGCTTTAATGTGGAATTAGCTGTATAAAATTTAAGTCTGAGGGTTCCATAAGCAACATGTATATCACCCTTATTGCCACCTAGTGGGACCATTTTTATAAGGGTTCCAACAAGTTGAATTCTGAGAAGTCTAAATACAATTGAAAGACTTAAGGTATACCAAAAACCATATTGGTATTGTTAAGCAATTAGCATCTCATGACTGAAATGGGCACCTCTCCAATTGGTCTTTCAGTGGTTTTTTGAGACATAGGGTCTGTTTACCATTGTGAATATGAAGGTGAACCATATTAACAGAGGTGTTGTGAAGGCTTACTGTAGGGTCTGATGGTGTTCTGGCACCATGATTGAATGGACAAATGTCAAGGTTATGCCTGTACAGAGGGAGTTCTTGGACCCCATGGGGTTTGCTTTCTTTTAGTATACACTCACAAAGAGAAAGCAAAGTCCTGATTTGCTTTACCTGTTTCTGTACTTTATGTAGATGAAGTCATACACTGTTTACTCTTGTATTTGACTTCTTTTGCTCATTATATTTGTGAAATGATTGGTATTAATGTGTACAGATATGGATTATTTGCTGCTTTATAGTATTGTGTAAATATATCACAATTCATTATCCATTCTGCTTTGAAAGAGATTTGGCTAGCTTACTGTTTGTGGCCAAATATCTTTCTTACATGGTTGTACCAGTTTACACCCTAACCAGGAATGTTTGAAATTTCGCTTGCCTGTCATCCTTACCAGCACTAAATATTTTCTTTTTACTTTAGCCTTTCTGAAGGGATTGTGATATGACATTGTCATTTGGATTTGGACTGATGAAGTTGAGTACCTGTTCATATGCTTATTGGCCATTTAGATAAACCTCGTGTGAGGAGTCTGTCTTTGCTAATTTTTTTAAAAGTTGGACTGTTAGATTTTTTAGATTTTTAGATGTTCTTTTTATATTTTGGGTAAAAGTCCAGTTTGAAGTAAGTGTGTTACAAATATATTTAGTCTCTGACTTGCCTTTTCATATTCTTTAAAAAAAATTTTTTTAAGTAATCTCTATACCCAACATGGGGCTTGAATTTACAACCCTGAGTAAGAGTTGCATGTTCCACCAACTGAGCCAGCTAGTTGCACCTCACCTTTTTATATTCTTAGTTTTTTCACTTTTAGTCAGAATAAATTCTAATGTATCAATTTTTTGCTTTATAGCTAAGTTTGTCTACTCCAAGACTCCAAAGATGATCTTAGTGTTTTCTTCTAAAAGTCCTGAGGTTTGCTTTTAAATATTTGAACATGCATTCCGTTGGAATTGATTTTTTTTTCCCTTTTGTGTGAGACAGGATTTGTTCTTCTTGTATAGATAACGTATTGTGATGAAAATACAAAATGTTAAAAACTGTACGATGTAGCTAGACCAGTATTTAGAGAAATTACACCCTTATCTATAAAACAGTATATTAGAAAAGGAAGAAAATCAATGAATTAGATATTTATCACAAAGGAGAAAAACCAAAATCTCAATCAAAACTAGTGAATGTAGAGGAAAAAAATATATTTGTTCTTCTTGTATAGATAACGTATTGACTTACCACCATTTATTGAAAAGACAATTCTTTCCTTGCTATATGGAATAATTATTCTTTCAGTAAGTAGAGTGACACTGATTAGGTACATGGCTTTCTGAACTCTCCATTCCTTCCATTAGTTTGTGATTCTGTTTTTCAGAAGGATGACTTTTGTTTCTTTGTTTTAACTCCCTGTGTTGCTCTGTGCTCAAGCTAAAGCTAAATCAGTAAAAATAAGAAACCATTGGCAATCTTTGTCTTTTTTTTTTATTACAACTTTGACTCTTCAGCAAAATCTCTTTGCTTCTGTTCAATTTGTACAGCCTTCACATAATTGTTTTTTTGTATTTTGTCTTGAGTTTATTATTGTTATCGATGGGAGAGTTTATTGTGAGCTTACTTCACTGTACTAGAAACAGCTTTTACTACCTTTTTAATCACTGTAATTACTGATATTATTTGTGTTTCTTTTTCTTTTTTTTTCATTGTTAGGTTTGCTAAAAATTTTTCATTTTTATTTTTCTAAAGACCCAGAGTTTGTCTTTAAAATTTTCTTTTATGTTTGCTTTTTCTTTGCCAGTTCCTGCCTGGTATTTTTTTTTTTTTCCTCTACATACAATTCTTTGTAATCTCTTCCATATCTGTGATCATATTTACTCATTTGTAATTCTGTATCTTTGGATTTTCTCTAAGTTTTTTTCTCTGAATAACTTTGAAGCATTATTTTTAAAAAGCCTAGTTTAAAGCTATTGTCATAGAATGACATCTTAGATTTATGCATAAATTATTTCCATTTCCAGCATTACCAGTCTCTGTTTTTTCTGAATTTTATCTTCCTGCTTCTCTTCCTCTTTTTTGTTTTTCACTACAGTTCTTTTTAAAGCAGTAATTAAAATACAGTTCTAGTAATCTATTATGGTAATTTCCAAACAAGCCCTGTCCAGTAGAATTTCCTGTATTATTGGAATTGTCCCATATCTTTATCATCCAGCACAATAACCATTACACACATATGGCTATTGGGTACTTGCAATGTAGCTGACATGACCGAGGAACTGAATTTTTAATTTTATTATTTAAATTTCAACACTACATTTGGCTAGCTGTTACTCTGTTGGACAGCATAGCTCTAGATCAAGATTTGACAAATTTTTCTGTAAAAGACCAAATTATAAATATTTTAGGCTTTGCAGACCATATGGTCCCTGTTGCAACTATTTAACTCTACTGTCTTAGTTAGTACAAAGGCAGCCTCAGACAACATGTAAACAAATAAATATTCTGTGTTACAGTAAAACCTTATTTGTGAAAATAGTGCTGGCAGAATTTGGCTCGTGGGCCCTAGTTTGACAACCTCTACTCTAGATCAGAGCTGTTTCTAGGAATATTTATGTTTTCCTTCTCCAGCTCTGTATTGTCTGGGTCCTTTCCATTTTTTTTCCTGTGTGTGTGTGTGTGTGTGTGTGTGTATTGGAGGGGAGAGAGGAGTCCCTTTTCTTGCACTATTTTAGAGAGATCATTACCCACACTGGATTATTACTCTATATTTCTTCAACTTTTCAAGTTTTTCTATATGTGGGGGGACGTGGTAGTAGACAAAATTTCTATTTTAAATTTCTTGAAACTCTACTCTTTGTTTTTTTAATCCTACTCTTTCATATACTTCTTGTTTTATAGGTGCAATATCTTTTTTTTTTAAGATTTTTTAAATTTATTTGACAGACAGAGTTCACAAGTAGGTAGAGAGGCAGGCAGAGAAAAAGGAGGAAGCAGGCTTCCCGCAGAGCAGAGAGACCGATGCGGGGCTTGATCCCAGGACCCCAGGATCATGACCTGAGTGGAAGGCAGAGGCTTTAACCTACTGAGCCACCCAGGTGACCCATAGGTGCAGTATCTTATGCAGTTTCTCTGAAGATATTAAATAAATTTCTTTTTCTTTTTTCTAACCTAGAGTTGCTAAGTTATTTTTCATCATGGGCCTTCTTTTTCATTCTGTGATTTCCTTAAATGTTGGTGATCCTTGGTCGTCCATTCATGTTGATATATGACCAGTTAAATAATATAAATTACTGGAGTTGCTTTTCTCTTTTGTTTCCCTAGCAAATCTTTATCCTAAATGGAAAAGAATAGTGATGGAAAGGGTTTTTTTTTGTCAGTGGATAGAACTTACTTATTGGTGTGCTTTGGTTAGAATAGGTAAGAGATAGACCAGGCCCTTCTCTAATAGCCAGATAAGGAGAATCCTATCCTAGGTATCTAGCCACCATACTTGGAGCCCAAGTTCCTCTCGGACAGTTTTTACCTTTTTTAAGTAGGTTAGCCTCCATAACTATTGATTCGCCCACAACACTTTGAAGTCACAAGAATAAAAGTCCTCTATCTTCCCTGAAATATTCTCCTGTGTGTGTGGTTGGCAGGGGGTCAGGATACTTTTTCAGAAACCAGATAGTAAATATTTTACATATTTTTGGCCTTACTACCTCTTTCACAACTACTCAACTCTGCAATTTCCACCCTAACCTATCATTATGATTTCATATGTCTTATCTTATGAAAATTCTTTAAAACATCTAGTATGTTGATGCTTTTCACTCCCTTGTACTGGCCTGAAGATCAGCCTTTTATTCTATTTGGGCCTTCAGTGGATTGGATGCTGCACACTCACATTAGGGAAGGCAGTCTGCTGTACTGGGTCTAATAATCTGTTAATCTATTCCAGAAATGCCATCACAGGAACACCCAGAATAGTGTTTGACCAAATTTCTTGGTATCCCATGGCCTAGTTGACACATAAAATCAGTCATCATAGTCACATAGCTAATAAGTGATAGAAGTGATAGAAGGATTCACAACAGGGCTAAGGTGTGAGATGAAAACCCATGCCCTTATTTACTAGTTGCACCTGGATGGATCAGAAGTCAGTATCCTCCTAAAGATAGCCCTTTATTTTGCCAGTTTATGGATATTAGCATAAAAAATGAAGCCTGTTTCCTTTGCTGGTCAGAGTGACCAGGATGGTGAGAAAATGTGATAGGAAACAACTGGGATAGTAAGTTCAACATATCTAACCCAGAGACGAATGATTCTGAGTTTCCTAAGACCTATGTTAATCTGGTGAAAGGGAAATTAGACCCTTTGTTTCTCCAGAGCATGGAAATTTTAATTTCAGTTAAGGTTAAAGAACTTTTTTAGGATTGTCTGGCACTGAAACAAGATCTTTAATAATTTAAAACTATTTGCCTTTAGAAATCTTTAGAATTTTATTGAATATGGCCTCCCAACGATGATCCATCCTAAGGCCTGGGACAGGTGAACATGATTAGATACCACTTCCCCATTATGTTGTCATATGGCACAGTTGACCTAAAGATGGGGAGACTGACCGTGTGAGTCTGAACTAATCATGAGAATTAAAAAAAAAAAAAAGAAAGAAAGAAAGAAAGAAAAGAAAAAAGAAAGAAAGTATTCTCTAGCTGGTAAAGAAGAGAAAGTTAAAATACTTGAAGAATGTGACATGCTGAGTCTGAATATGCAGGGACCATGGAAAAAAGAATGCAGAACTCCTTAAGGAGATGAGAGATGCTCTCGGCTGACAGCAAATACGAAGAGGGAACCTTAGACCATTTCTCAGCTGCAAACAACAGGATTCTGCCATCAACCTAGAAAGGTTGGTAGTGGATTCCTCCCCAGTGACTCCAGAGATCTCTGCCTGATATCCTGATTTTTGATTTTGTGATATCCTGAGCAAAGAACCCAATCAAGACCGTCTATGCTGGTAATCTACAGAACAATAAGGTAATACGTGGATGTTGATTAAAGAAAAAAAGATCCTGGGGCATCTGGGTGGCTCATTTGGTTAAGTGTCCGACTCTGGATTTCGACTCAGATCATGATCTTGGGGTTGTGGGATTGAGGCCTCAATGCTGGGCATGGAGCCTGTTTAAGATTTTCTCTATCTCCCTCCCTCTGCTCTTTCCCCAGCCTATCTCTCTCAAAAAAAAAAAAAAAAAAAAATCTTTAGAATTTTAATGTCACATTTTTACTTTTTATGTTTTTACTTTCCCCAAATGGAAAGTTTTAAAAAGTAGTTAGAGGTCATTTTGTATTATAGGCATACCTTGTTTTACTTTACCTTGCTTTATTGTACTTCACAGACAATGCATTTATTAAATTGAAGGTTTGTAGCAATCCAGTATTGAGAAAGAAAGTCCACTGGCACCATTTTCCAAGAGCATTTGCTCGCTTCGTGTCTCTGTGTCACATTTTGGTAGTTCTTGCAATATTTTAACCTTTTTCATTATTATTTGTTATGGTGAACTGTGATCAGTGATCTTTGATGTTACTATTATAATTGTTTTGGAACACCACAAACTGTGCCCATATAAGACAGTGAATTTATTTTTGTTAATTTTATTTATTCATTTGAGAGAGAGAGAGAAAGGCAGAAAGGGCACAAGCAGGGGGAGAGGAAGAGAGAGAGGAAGAAGCAGACTCCCCACTGAGCTGGGGGCTGACATAGGGCTCAATCCCAGGATCTGAAGATCATGACCCAAGTGAAGGCAAGCACTTCACCATCTGAGCCCCCCCGGGCACCACTAGGACAATGAATTTAACCAATAAATATGTGTGTTTTGCTTGCTTCCCGTCATTTTCCATCTCTCTGCATCTCCTTGGGCCTCCTGATTCTCTAAGACATGAAATTAGGCTAGTTAATAACCTGACAGTAGCCTCTAAGTGTTCAGGTGATAGGAAGAGTCCCACATCTCTCACTTTAAATCAAAAGCAGATATGAGTAAGCTTAGTGGGGAAGGCATGTTGAAAGCCGAGATATGCTGAAAGGTCTTTTGTGCCAAACAGTTAGCCAAGTTGTGATTGCAAAGGAAAATTCTTAGAAATTAAAAAGGCTACTCCTGTGAGCAAACAAATGGCAAGAAAGTGAAACAGCCTCATGGCTGACATGGAGAAAGTTTTAGTGGTTTGGATAGAAGATTAAAATAGCCTCAACAGGGCACCTGGGTGGCTGAGTGGGTTAAGCCGCTGCCTTCGGCTCAGGTCATGATCTCAGGGTCCTGGGATCGAGTCCCGCATCGGGCTCTCTGCTCAGCAGGGAGCCTGCTTCCTCCTCTCTCTCTCTCTCTGCCTGCCTCTCTGCCTACTTGTGTTCTCTCTGTCAAATAAATAAATAAATAAAAATTAAAAAAAAAATAGCCTCAACATTTTTTAAGCTAAAGTGTAATCAAGAGCAAGGCCTTAATTCTCTTCAATTCTGTGAAGGCTGAGGGAGATGAGGAAGCTGCAGAACAAAGGTTTGAAGCCAGATGAGGTTGGTTCATGAGGTTTGAAGAATGAAGCTATTTTTATAACATAAAAGTACATGGTGAACAGCAAGTATTACAGAAGATCTAGCTGAGATCATTAACAATGGTGGCTAAGATAAAATACAGATTTTCAATGTAGACATCGATGAAATAGCCTTCTATTGTAAGAAGATACCATTTAGGTCTTTCATAGGTAGAGGAAGTCAATGTCTGGTTTCAAAGCTTCTAATCTTTTAGGGGCTAATACAGTTGGTGACTTGAAGCCGAATGCTTATTTATCATTCTGAAAAATCTTAGGGGCTTTAAGAATTATGTTAAGTCTATTTTACCTGTGCTCTGTAAAGTGAACAACAAGCCCTGGATGACAGCACATCTATCTACAGCATAGTTTACTGAATATTTCAAGTTCACAGTTGAGACTTCCCTCAAAAAAAGATTTCAAAGTGTCACTGCTCATTGATGATATATCTGGTCACCCAAGAGCTCTTATAGAGATGTGCAATGAGATTGTTTTCATGCCTGCTAACACAGCATCCATTCTGCAACCCATGGATCAAGGGCTAATTTCAACTTTCAAGTCTTATTATTTAAGAAATATATTTCATAAGGTTGTAACTGTGATAGTGATTCTTCTGATGGATTTGGGCAAAGTAAATTGAAAGCCTTTTGGAAAGCCTTCAACATTCTAGATGCCATTAACAATCTTCATGATTCATGGGAACAGGTCAGTATGTCATTAACAAGGATTTGGAAGAAGTTGATTCCAACGCTCATGATTGACTTAGGGTTTCAAACCTTCAGTGGAGGAAGTAACTACAGATGTGGTGGAAATAGCAAGAGAACCAGAATTAGAAGTGGAGCCTGAAGACATGACCAAATTGCTGCAGTGTCATGATAAAACCTGAATGGATGAGGAGTTTCTTCTTATGAATGAACAAAGAAAGTGGTTTCTTGAGATGGAATCTACTTTTGGTGAATATACTGTGAAGATTGTTAAAATGACAATAGGATTTATAAAGTCGCACAAACTTAGCTGATAAAGCAGTGGCAGAAAAGGATTAACTCTAATTTTGCAAGTTCTACTATGGGTAAAATGCTATTAAATGGTATTGCATGCTACAGAGGAATCATTCATGAAAGGAATAATCAAGCTATGTGGCAGACTTCATTGTGTTGCTTAAGGAAATTGCCATAGCCACCCCAGTCTTCAACAAACAGCACCCTGATCAACACTGAAGCAGCACACTCCGCCAGCAAAAGGATTATAGCTCACCAAAAGCTCAGATGATGGTTAGCATTTTTTAGCAATAAACTATTTTTAAGTTAAGGTATGTATGTTTTTTAGACATCTATTACACACTTAATAGACTACAGTATAATGTAAATGTAACTTTTATATGCCCTGGAACATCCAAAACTTAATTTGAGTCACCTTATTGTGAAACTTGCTTTATTGTTGTGGTTTGGAACTGAACCTGCAGTATCTCTGAGGTATGTAATTTTATCATTCTTCATAATGAAGTATTTGAAAATAAGGTTTTAGTTGTATTCTGAGGTTAAATTTGTTTTAAAAATAAAGCAAATCATATTCCCTTTTTCTATTAAGATTTCCTAAATAAATTCATACAGAATTAACGAACTACTATCATGTGATGATCATTTTCCCTCCCTAAGCTTTGGAATGTATTCATTTTAGACCTTATCAGTAATTGTCATGATTCTCTAATTGAAATAGTTGTGTCAAACCTCTTAGGTAGCTCAAGGTCTTGAGCCCCCCCCCTTATAAGGAAAAACTTTTTGTGGTAAAATTTACTATTTTGATTATTTCTAAGTGTACAATTCAGTGCCATTAGGTATATTTACAGTGTTTTATAAACGTTGCTACTACCTGTTTTCAGAACTTTTCCATCATCCCAAACAATCTCCCTGTTGAGTAATAGCTCCCCATTCCTCTATTGCGTAGCCTCTAGTAACTTTTATTCTACTTTCTGTCACTATGAGTTTGTCTATCTAGATACGTCATATAAATGGAATCATGTATTTGTTCTTTGTTAGTGTTTGCATAATGTTTTTCACTTAGCATAGCTTTTTTTAGAGTTCATCCATCTTACATCACACACCAAAACTTCATTTCTTTTTTGTGGTTAATTAATATTACATTGTTCGTATATAGCACATTTTGTTGATCCATACATTTTCTTTCTTAAAGATTTATTTATTTATTTTTGAGAGAGAATGGGGGAGAGCCAGAAGAAAGGAATCCCAAGCAGACTGCACACTGAGCAGAACCTGCCATGATGCTCAGTCTAACCACCCATGAGAGCATGACCTGAGCTGAAACCAAGAGTTGGATGCTCAACCAACTAAGCCATTCAGGAATCCCGATCCATACATTTTTTGATAAGACACTAGTACAAGTATCTGTTAGAGTCTTTGCTATCAGTTCCTTTAGATATATACCTGTCTAAAGGTGGAAGTAGTGGATTTGGGATCCAGGAATGGAATTGCTGGATCATATGATAAATCTACCTTTAACTTTGTGAGGAACTGTGGGAGTGTTTTCCACTGTAGCTGATCCAATTTGCATTCTCATTAATAATGCACCGGGGTTCCAGTTTCTCTCTATGCTTAGCAACTTTTGTTGTTTTCTGTTTTTTGAATAATAGTTACCCTATTGTGTTTGAAGTGGTATCTGATTATGGTTTTGGTTTGTATTGTCCTACTGATTTGTGATGTTGGCATCTTTTGCAGTCTAGGTAGACTGAAAATTGTCCTAGTTTTCTGGTGCTGATTTTTTGCTTAACAGTTCCTTCCTCAATTTATCTGTTTCTCTTGCGTTTTACAATAAGCAGCAAGGAGAAACCAGTACACACCTTTAACACTTTGCTTGGAAATCTCCTCAGCTAAATATACAAATTCATTGCTTACAAGTACTGCTTTTCACTCAATGGTAGAGCACATTTCAGCCCAAGTTTTCTGCTACTTTATAATGAGGATTGTCTTCCCTCTAGCATTCAATAACATGTCCCTCATTTCCTTCTTGAGACTTTACCAGAAGCCCTTTTAACACTCATATTTCTACAACATTCTGATTCTGACAATATATGTAGTCTCTAAGATGATGGGTTTCTCTGCCATTCTGTCTACTACCTTCGGAACCTTTACCAGGATTTCCTAAATATGTCTGTTTCTACCAGCAGCCTCTTAAGTCAATCTGCCAACAGTCTTCAGTTTTTTTTTTTTTGTTTGTTTGTTTGTTTTGTTTTTATGTTTAGGTGTGTGTTAGAGCAACGTTCCACTTTCCAGTACCAAAATCTGGATTAATTTCCTAGGATTTCCATAATGAATTACTACAAACTTAGTGGCTTAAAACAAAGAAATTTTTACTTCTCAGTTTTGGAAACCAGAAGTTCAAAATTAAGGTGTCAGCAGAACCATGTTTGTTCCAAAGCCTCATTGGGAGAATCCTTCTTTGCTTCTTCTAGTTTCTCATGGCTGCTGTTGTGCCTTGGCTTGTGACAACATAATTCCAACCTCTGCCTCCATTTTTATTGTCTTTCTCTATGTCTCTATATGTCCTTTTCCGTCTCCTATAAGGGCATGCTCATTGGATTTAGGGCCTGTCATGATCTTATGTTGATCTTTATTGTAGTTTTTTCTGCAGAAACCCTACATTCCAATAAAGTCACATTCTGAAATTCTTGGTGGCTATGAATTCAGAGGGGAGGGAGGAACACTACCCAACTCACTATAGTCTCTTTTTAAGTAATTATATTATAAATGTATTATAAACTATTCATAATTTTTTAAAAAATCAATATTTGTATGTGATATTTTATTATGAGATTATTTTTTACTATACTAATACCATTAATGTTAATATTCATATGAGAGTCCTGAATAGGGAAATCACTCTTCTTTTCAGACTTGACAATCTATATTAGAAGTAAGGGTTTATTTCATGTATCTTTGCTTTTTAATGAGAATAGTGTGCATATGTGCATGGACACACATTAATAAAAAGCTCTAAAGTTCTGTTGACTTTAAGAAGTTTGTTACTCAGTATTTATTCATACGGTCATGGTGAGATCCTAAATCACCTCTTTATTAGAACAGTGGTGATCACACACTGAGTGTGTGAGGTTAAATTTTCTTGAGTTTTTGAGAGTTTCAATATTGACTCCAGAATGTTTAGTGAGTTCTTCGAGTACGTAAATCAGAGAAAGAATATTTTTATAAGTAGCAGCAATATAAGTTTATTGAGTTTCCAGTCAGGTTAGATTGTTAAGAGCAAGGACAGTGCCTATAAATGGGGAAAGAGTATATTTAAGCATAGTGTTGCAGAAAAAACTCACTTTTAAGGGTTCTAACATAAAAGAGGAAAAGACGGTAGGATCATAGAGGGAGGAGTTTGAGTAAAACAAAAATTGAGATTGAAACAAATGTACTAGAAAGAGGAAAGATAGACTGGTAGAAATAAGTATCACAGAAAGTGAAATGTGCAAAAGCAAAACCAAGAAATAGGATAAGAGAAAGACTTTAAGGAGGGCAAAGTATAAGAAATAATGCTGTGGGGGCGCCTGGGTGGCTCCGTGGTTTAAAGCCTCTTCCTTCAGCTCAGGTCATGATCTCAGGGGTCCTGGGATTGAGACCCGCATCGGGCTCTCTGCTCGGCAGGGAGACTGCTTCCCTCCCACCCACCCACCTCCCAACCTGTCTCTCTGCCTGCTTGTGATCTCTGTCTGTCAAATAAATAAATAAAATCTCTTTTTTAAAAAAAGGAATAATGCTGTGAATAATGTAATGTTAAAGGGTAGAAGATTAATACATCAGTTTATTTTGACTTCATTAAAATTAACTGTAATTGTTAGAGAATCACTGTAGTCTTGCTATCATATACTGAAATCAAGCTTTTCATATTATTTTGCCAGAAAAAAATAGTAGGAACCATTTTACATATTATTCATTAAATTTCAAATAAATATATTCATATATAATATATTGATTTGTGATCATGTGCATTATGTAAATTATATGTAATCATGTATATTTCAAGATGAATATTCATGTTATCTTTTAATGGCAAAATTTTATTTTTCAGTGTAGACACTGAAATGTTGCATGTAAACAATATGAAGCAAACTGTTTAACATTTCAAATAGAAGTGAAAATAAATCTTTATTTTGAAGTAAAATTGACATACAGTATTCTATTAGCTTCAGGTATACATCATAGTAATTTCATATATTATACGTTATGAAATGGTAAGTCTAGTTATCTGTCACCAAAGTTACTGCAATCTTTTTGACTATGTTCTCTACACTCTATATTATATCCCCATGATTTACTTATTCTGTAACAAAAAGTTTATTTTATAATTTGAAAAAAAATTTTTTCAGTCTTAAGAATGGACATGGAGATATTTTAGTTGACTAGGAGTCAATTTTGACATCCAAGAGAGTTTCAAACATAGTATGTTTTTCTGTTGTCACATTTTAACTCATCACAGTTTTTCTGCATTATCATGTGCATTACTTGCATTCAGTAAATGTTTGACTAATCAGTCTTAGCAGATCTGCATTACATACTACTTCTCTGCTGCCTTTTCATTGTTAAAATTAACTTCAAATATTCATACGGACATGTAGAAATGACTTTATGTCCTTTTACTTGTAAATTATTTAGAGTTTGATATATTAGAACTGTACATGTTTGACTTATCAACTCCTTTAAGTCCTTGATCACAGTTCTCTCTAGTTTGATATGTCATCCATTTACTTCTGCTTAAATTTTTTGGTGGATAAAGGGCTTTAATATTCTGGGGTATTTTTAATTGCTTTATGCAAAGTATTATCATAGAGCTGATTCAAAATCCCATCGACCCACTAAGAGGAATGTATACCTTAACAACTAAGAGACATTTAGTCGTACTGTATACTAAGTCAACACAACATGGCTGAGGGAATCCTTTACCTAATACAATTTTGATTTCCTGCTTTAGGAATCCTGAAATTGTGGATTACCCATATATACTTTGAGACATGCTTTAGATGTTTTTTCTGGAAGCCTTGCAGCTGCCCTAAAAATTGAATGTATTGTAGAACAGACCTATGGTAAGTGTTTTTTTTTTTTTTTTTCTCCTTCTTTTTCTTCTGTCGGTTTCATGTTCATATTAAGTCTTAGGAATGTTGTAATGCTGCTCCCTGCTGGACAAAGTGTAATTTTTTAAAGTTGGCACTTAATAGATGGGCAAATAACTGGTTAGCTGGGTCCACTAAAGAGGGTGCATTCATAGAAAAACAACAGTATACAATAAAAGCAACTTTATTATCATAATGGGTGATACCATTGTGATTGTGTTGGTATCTGGAATATGATGAAGGTGCCGATGGTTTTGTTTCTAAATTTCATTGTCTGCTTGTATAGTGACATCTACAAGTTAAAACAAACATACGTTAAAAGATGCTTATAGGTGATGGGATTTCCTAAATTGTATGCATATGGTGTTTATAGTTGAAGTCAGTTTCTTCTTCTTCTTATTTTTTGTAATTTAATTTCCCATACTTTTGTTTTTCCAAAGGAAATATTTAAAACAGCTCCAGTATAATTTAAATTAGGCATTATTGGATCTATTTTGAATGAATCACCCTATGCTATACTTTATTCAGTGGACTTTAAGTGTAACTTGCTTTGTATATCCATCCTATAATCCAGCTATCATGTTTTCTAGTACACACAGTGAAATATTTACACAGAGTAACATTACGTTGGACCTCAAGTGTCATATCTATGTCCATCCTATTATGAAACCTCATACTGTGTGCATACACAAGTGCTCCCAAAATTATTAGAAAATGTTAGAAAATTGTCAGGAATGTGTTAAGAAGAGTGTTTTTCTTCTTTCTGATGAGCTATAATACAGTTTTTGGAGTGCAGCCTGTATAAAATTATGTAGATTTTTTTTGATGTAATATAGATTTTTTTTTTAAAGGAAGCATACATTTCATTGAAAAGAAAAAGTAACAAACAATATAGAGCTAAGCAAATATTTAATAGGATAGCTATTCTTATATTCTTTAATGGGTTGGTACCTTTTTTGTAGCCATTGGAAAAGCCTGTGAAATTCACTGTTAATTAGGATTGTGGAGAATTAGGCATAGTAACATTTCTTTATTATCAAATATTACAATAAGAATTAGAAATGTAGACAAGAAAATAAATTGTTAGCAAAAAGAGGAACCCTGTTTTCCTTCTCTGTAAGAATATGTTATTTCAGAAAGCATACCATTTTAAACTTATTATAAAACATAACATCATATAGAAACATAAATGTAGGGGTGCCTGGATGGCTCAGTTGGTTGTGTCTGCCTTCAGCGTAGGTCACGATCCCATGAATCCTAGGATCAAGCCCTGCATTGTGCTCCCTGCTAAGGGGGGAGTCTCTTTCTCCCTCTTACCCTATCCCCTGCTTGTGGTCTTTCCTCTCTCACTCTCTCTCAAATAAGTAAATAAAATCTTAAAAAAAATGTGTAGTAAAAGGAATAAATATAAAGTAAGCATCCATGTTACCGTAAATCATCACTGGCATCCCAGAAACCCTTGATATAATCTTCCTATTTTAAAAAAGTAATGAATGTCCTGAAATTTGTGGTAATTATTTATATAGTCTCTATATAGTTTTTATCATTTTTAGGTGTATTTCTCAACAATATGTTCACTTTTTCTCTCGTTAATCTTTATGGAATCACGTGTATTTTTGGTAAACAATTTAATATTTTTATTAGAAATGTTTTTGTTATTTTGGAAGAGAAGTATATAAAGAACTAGAGATCTCAATGTAAATAAAGTCAGAGAGGACTCTCTTCAGTGTACTGGGGAGCTTAGGGACAGAAGGAGTTTAAGAAATGTAGATGTAGCAACAATTAAGGTGGAATCAAGATGCCTGTGGACAGGCTTGTGGCTTTTCACAGTAAGTGGGAGACTGGAAAGATGGCTAGGAAGGGACAGCATTCTTCAGGAAAGGGTATAAGGTTAGGGGTGGATGGGTCCTGTCAAAGTGCAGTTAGAGAACATTGGGGGAAAACAGGTGAATTGTCTAGTGTGTACTGCTTGTGGACTCCAAACCTGATACTGTCACTGTTCTTACATTGTATTTCTTAGAACAAGTCTAGGGGCAGAAGCTCAGAACCCCTTCTCAGTAGGGATGGAGGCCACCCTGTAGCTGCTGCTGCGGCCACTGCTTAGCCCCCTCTACTGCATGGTGAATGGTGGAGGAAATTCTCAGCAACATATGGCCCAGGCCTTGCAGCAACATGGAGGTCCAGCTGGAGCAGCCCCCTGAGTACTTGCTTTGGACCAGGTCCTGAGAATCACAGCTCATGGGAGTAGAGCTTGTAGAATGTGGCTTTGATGTTAGGCTGCCAAAGAAGTTCCAGTGGTTTTGCTTCCGTGCATTGAAGGTGATGAGAGTGATGTCCTTTTTGTGCTTGGTATTCTCTTGGCCTGGGCCATATAACACTACTATTCCTGCTGGGGTCTAGCTCTTCCCAAAATCCAGTACCATGAGGCATGTGTCATCTTCCAACAGCTGGAAGAAGTCCTTGCTTTCCATAAAGGTCCCATCCTCCTCTAGAACCAGTGTTAGCACTTCAGTCAGCTCAAGCGTCTCTCTCGCCTTATCCAGCAGTTCTTGGCAGTTGGCAGCTTTGATCACAAAGCCAGAAAGGTGGCTGGGGGTAGTGGAGCTGAGGTCCAGACACAATGGCTAAATTCGGAGCTCTTATTGGATACTGACCAAAGACTGGCGCCTGTGACTGCCTCTGCGCTTTCCTTCAGAGTGGTACTTGCCTGCCACATCATGATCCTGACATGGCTATGGGGTGACAAGTGGTGTATCAGGCAGCATGGGACATGGGTGATCAGCTGGTAAGTGCCGTTGTCTGGAATCATATGTATTCTTCCTTCTTTTATTCAGCATTATGTTTTGAAGATCATGTATGTAGTTGCAAGTAATATTCATTCCTTTTCATCATTGTACATTATTCATTGGGAATTACTATGACATTTCATTCAGGCTATTGCTGGTGGATATTTGGGTTGTTTCTAGTGTTTGGCTATTATAAATGACATTGCCATGAATGTTCGTTTATATATCATATGTTTTTATCTGTGTCAGGTAGAAAAAGTAATGTATTTTCAGCTTAAAGCTAATTGATTATATGATATTTTAAATTAATTTAAATGAGTATCTGAGAAATTTGTTATATCTTGAAAGTAACACATATTAAATATTGGAAAAGATTCTGAAGTGATTATAATTTCTTTTACCCTAGGCCTTAAGCGTGTAGTATAGTGGCATATGGTTTGTGATAGTCTCAAAATAGCGTATGTGTAGTTAGATATATAGATCTAGTGAAGAAATAGATTATAAGACTTAAGGTAATAACTCTGGTTTACTTTATTACTTCATTCATTCTGTTAACTATCATGTCGTATTTTGTATAACTCCTTCGCTTTACTGATGAAGAAACTAAGGAGGACTAGAGGGATTGAGTCACTTGGACAAGGTCATTTAGCCAGTCAGAGCTAGAAACCAGATCAACTTGTCTACTTGGCAGTCACGATTTAAAGAAAACAAAGGGAAAAGTGAAATTAGGGTATTTTCTTGAATGTGTCCAGCCATTTAAGTTGAAAATTTCCCTGACAAGCTTTCAAAAATTATCAGATATTCTTTTGACTGTTAACCAAGAATTGGCTTAGGACAGGGAATTCCATGTTTGAAGCTTCCAAAATGTTACCACTCTTTTATCACAGTTCATCTTCTAAAAGACAGGTGTAGTAGTATATTCTAACTTGGAGAATTTTACTTTGAGTGAGTCCTCATTCATTAGGCCTTATTAACAGATGGTATATTTCTTATCTGTTCATTTTATGGATAATTGAATCTTATCCTTTATGTGCCAAAACTTGTTTTGTAGGAACATTTTTTCAAAATGTTTCTAAAAGAAAATTTAACGTGTTTTCTTAAACAGAACAAATGGAGTATAATTTAAGGTTTTTTTCTTATTTGTTTGCTTGTTTGTTTTTATGGCCCAGAGTTGTCATTATGAACCTCAGTCCCTTCATGTAATTTATGTGATTTCCTCAGAAGCTTTTGCTATGTAGGACTGTTCTTCTAAATTGTCCTAAACTGATATGTTTTTATGTCCTGGGTTCTACTTGTAATGTGTGGCATTTGTTTTGCTTTGTGATTTACTTTTGTTACGTAATTCTTGTCTTGCTGTCTGCATTATATTGACTCTAATACTAAAATCAACATTTGCATAACATATGTTGTTTAGATGAGAGCTTAAGTATGGTTCTGCCCCATCTACTGACTAAGGGCACAGAAGGTATGGCAGCTTTTTAAAATTTACATTGGGTTCATCAACTAGGCTAGCCAGTTTGTTTGAGAGGACTGAGATTATCTGACAGCTGATTTCTGAGCAGTGGAAATGCAGCGTAGATTGCATATTCCTGTGCATCCTTATTTGGGGAATAAAAAGTATCATGTACATATTTTCTTATAAAATACTGAAACTGAAACTGGAGTTGCTTAAGGATTCCTTCAAATGGGAAGTCCAATGCACTTAAGTCAGTGTTTCCTAATTATAAAATATTTGATAGGATGAGCTTTGAAATGAAACAATGTATTAGATGACACTGCCATTTGAAAATGGTAGTCCTAAAAATTAAACCACCTTTGGGGTATCTGGGTGGCTCAGTGGGTTAAGCCTCTGCCTTCAGGAGAGGTCCTAGGATTGAACCCCACATGGGGCTCTGTGCAGGGAGCCTGCTTCCCCCCTCTCTCTCTGCCTGCCTCTCTGACTACTTATGATCTCTCTCTCTGTCAAATAAATAAATAAAATCTTAAAAAAAATAATAATTAAACCACCTTTGAAATGATAGATTTTTCAAGGACAATATAGAAGTAACACAGATTTGGTTTCATGAAAACATAGTGCTTCAGGAAAACATTCGTTTCAAAGTGAAATGCATTTGACTGCTTACCCAGTTATAAACTACTGAATATTAATTTTTAAAAAAACCAAAAACCAGAAATGGGAAAGTATATTTGGTTTTTGGATCACAGGAGATAATTGGGAAAGATAAATAATTGCCATCACAGTACATTAGGCATATGATGATTTCCTATGTCAGTGAGGTTTTTGTTAAAATTTGAAAATTCCTTTGTTTTAAAACTTACATGAACCGATTTTACATGTACAATTGGGGATAAAACAAACAAAGAATGTGGAGTTTTTTTTGCAATGAGAACATCTTTGGGAATTGCCTTATAAACAAAATATCTTAGAGGCCCAAAGAGAGGAACAGCTTTACCTAGGATACATCCGAGATAATATCTGTAGTGGAAGGGCAAAATGATACAACGCCCATGGAAGACAAATGGGCGATTTCTGGAGAAAGACCAATGCATTTACACATTGGTCTTCATACCAATTGCAAAACTTTATTGCAGATGTACTTGTGTACTCATGTAATAATGTATGTATAGGAGTGCTGTAGCATTTTGCAGTAACCAGAGATTAGAAACACCCCTAATGTCTATCAGTAGGGTACTGGTTAAATGAACTGTGGCATAGCTATACAATAAAATACAACTAAGAAAAAAGAAAAAGGATGTTTTCTCTATGCAGATTTAGAAAGTTTTGAAACATACATTGGTATTTTAAAAGAGCAAAGTTCGGGGTACCTGTCTGGCTCAGTCAGTAGAGTGTGCCACTTCTGGTTTCAGGGTGGTGGGTTTAAGCCCCACATTGGGTGTAGAGCTTACTTTAAAAAAAATCTTAAAAAAATAAAAGGGCAGGGGTGCCCGGCTGGCTTCGTTGGTTAAGTGTCTGCCTTTGACTCAGGTCATGATCCCAGGGTCTCAGGATCTAGTCCTGCATCAGGCTCCATGCTCGGCAGGTAGCCTGCTTCTCCCTCTTCCCTCACCCCACTCATGCTTTCTTTTTCTCAAATAAATAAATAAATAAATAAAAATTTAAGAAGGGTAAAGTTCAGTGTTTTAATAAACTACCTTTTGCATGAAGAATGAAGAGGATAAAAATATGTATTTGTTTTTGCTTATATTTGCAAAAAATAAAATTTGGAAAGTTTTCTAAAATTTAAGTCCTGTATGTGAATGGGTGAGGAAAATGGAGTAGATAGGAGTTTAACTGTATATCAAGTAGATTGCTTTTAGTTTTTGAATATTGTTTGAATATTGCTTGAATATTGTTACTCATTCAAAATAGTTTTGTATTGGGACACCTGGGTGGCTCAGTGGGTTAAGCCTCTTGCATTGGGCTCTCTGATCAGCAGGGAGCCTGCTTCCCCCTCTCTCTGTCTACCTCTCTGCCTACTTGTGATCTCTGTCAAATAAATAAATAAAATCTTTTTTAAAAAGTATTGTTTCATTTGTAAATCAAATGAGAGGGAAGGAAAGGGGTAAGTCTGCTATATTTACCACGAAATTAGCTCATTTTACCCCTTTATCCTCAGAGCCTCATAGATAGTAAGCATTGTATTATTATGCAAATGAAAAATGAGCCCTGTAATCTTTAGAGGATCTCTTTTAGCTTATTTCTTTAAGTATTTTTTCCATATGAGAAAAACAGTATTGTAGCTCCTGTATTGATTCTGGTATAGAAATAAAGGAAAATATTTAAGTGGCAGGTAATGAGATACATTGTTTAGTTTATTATCATAGTATCATGAAATTTCATTTTGTTTTTATGATACTGTTATTAAAGAATTATATTTTCTTTAGCTTCATTGAAAAATAAAATGAAATTTTTCAAGAGAGTCCTATAATTAGGTAATAAGCTTTCATAATTAACAAATAAAAGTTTATGAAATTTGAAGGCAAGGGGGAAAACAGCAAACATACGTATTCTTTATACTGCCTTGTCCTCTGTGGTACTTTGTTTTCTCATTTAAGGGCAAATGTTCAGTCCTGAGATTATTTTAGCTCTGTTATTAAAGCAACAGCAGCAACTCCTCACAGAAAGGCCAGATACCTCTGAAAATATGGTATTAGAGGTTAGGGGGTTGCAGGAGGTAATAGGGTGAGTGGCTTTTCCTCTTCCATTTAAAAGAGTCCAGGCATTTGTCTCAGCTATTGAGTTGAAAATTTGATTATTCAAATAAGTATAAGAATGTTTAGTTTTCACCTTCAGATTTTATGTCAGTTTCTAGATTTCCTATAACAAGGTTTTTGACTACCTTTGTATAGTGTGTATTTGTGTGTAAAACTACCTTTTTGAAGAAAGCTGTATATACAGAGAAGTGCAGATACTAAAAATAGGTAGCTCAGTGAATTTTCTGGAAGCCAAATAACCCATGTAACCAGCACCCAGATAAAGAAAAGAACATTATGTATGTATTTTGTATTGTATAGATAGAATTATACAATAGAATTTTTTTATGTCTGGTTTCCTTTACTCAGTATCATGTCTTGAGATTCATCTGTGTTGTTGCATGTGGTTGTGGTTGGTTCATTTTCATTGCTCCTTTCGATCTTATCACTTTTTTTTTTATCCATTCTGTTAGTGGACATTTGGATGGTTTTCCATATAACATTACTATAAGCATTCTAATACATATTTCTTGATTAATGTGTTTGCATATTTATTTTGTGGATGTCTGTCAGTAGAGTAGTGGTTAAATGAACTATGGCATATCTATAAAATGAAATACTCTACAGCTATAAAAAAGGAAAGGTGTTCTCTAGATATATTTGAAAATTATTTTTAAAAGCTTTTTAATTATTTTGATCTTAATAAGATTTTTTTGTTAGCATCCATCTGTGTATGTGTACACATTATGGACATTCATAAGGCTTTGATACTTTTGATACTTTTGATTCTTTTTATTATTCAGAAATATTTTAGATATGTTCTAATTACATGCTATTATATTACAGAAAAATGTTTTTATATGCTCTGGTATTTTAGTTTTTATCTTGCGGTAATGTATATTATAAACTTCAGGATTATTGTATTTTTTAATTTTGCATTTATATTTTGTAATGAGGTAATTGCCTATTCAAAGATGTATTTTGTCTCTGATCACAGTGCTGAAATTAAAGGCAATTGTACTTGACTGTTAACTAAGCACTTAGATATTTTTCACTTGTCATTACACTTTTTAGTTTAAAGCATCAAATTAAATATTATTTTGCCATGGCTTTTATTTTAATTCATGCATTTAAAAACTGAAATTCAGATAAAAGATAGTTTCAAAATAAATTCAGTATATTATTTATGAGTGGAGCAACACATTAGCATTGGGTTCACAATAGATCATATCGCTTTTATTCCATCTTACAAGCTTAGCAGCACAAACAGAATAATCAACATATTATTTGGCTGTCATCTGCTGAACAGAAACCAGAGATCACAAGGAGGTTTTCCCTAGCTGTGGTGATGGCCTTTTTGTTCCAAGCCCCCATCTGGGAGGGCCATGGTGTGTTATCATATGGAACGCGGGGTTTTCTGTAATCTGCTTAGCTGCACTGCAGTTTGAATCTTCATTCCATGTTTGTGTAATTTATAATTTTAATGAGACCATGGCTCTTGTGGGCTTTGAAATATATTAAAAGCTCTTTTGTGCATATGCTTTTGTTCTTGCTTAATAGGCTCAGTGTATTTAAAACTGATGAATTTTTATTCATGAATTTGGATGTCTGGGGATTAACTTAGACTGAATATCATTATACTCATATATTGATGCTTGGAAAGTTTTTTATTGTTATTATTTTGTTTTTATGTGTTTCTCTGTGTCTGTGTGTCTGTGTGATACTTGCTACCAGAAAAGGAAAGTACTTACATAATTTTAAAAGGCTAGGAAAAAGTGACATCTCTAGATCATAAAGAATTGATTTAGATTTTATCCATCTTATTTATTGATACTCATATTTCATCATTAGTCTTAGTATTTTTAGAAAATGTTATAAAGTAATAATTATGAAAAAGCAACATTTAAATGAGTTAATACCTCACATACTGCTGTTTATATTGAAATAATATGTCAATGTGTGACAGAGATACACTTTGTATTTTAATTGTAGGACATCAATTGTCTGGTCATACTAAATCTGCCATTAAGTTTCTTGAATTAAAATAGATATATGTTTTATATTTTAACTACTTACAGTCTTCCCTATTTCAGTAAAACCCTTATTAATGGATTTTTTTAACCCACAGTGATGGATATAATGAAAAGACTGATGGAAAAGCAGATTTCTAATAATTTATGAAATAGACCTTTTTTATTTTGCTAAAATACTGAAATATATTAAATGCTTCAAATATCTGTAGTTATTACTTATAATGTATTTTTAAATTTTGAATACATAATTTTTATGTAATTATATAATTATGTATAATTCTATAACACCTTAGAAAAAAAATCACGGCCCTTTCTAGATCCAGACGTTTTCTGAAGTTGCTGTCTATTGGATTCAATTAGTGGTAACATAATAGACCTAACTAGCCCTTTTATAAAGTTGCCCAAAATGTGTTTTTTTGTACAATTCTGTTTACTAGACTAAGCATTTTTGTAACTATAAAACATCATTCTTTTTTGATGCTGATGATCAGCAGTTTGGTTAGTCCCTTCCTCTCCCATTCCCCTTAAGTTAGAAATATGAAATAACGCTGAAATGACTTCATTTTGTTCTTCTCTTAGCTTATCTGTCAGACTTGACATTGGAATGTTTGTTTTTCCAAAATAACATCCTGCTTTAGTATTTTTTATTAGTTGTGCAATTTCAGTTAGCTTAGGAATTTATTATTGAAAATGTATGATTTGCTAAAACAGTGCTGTCCAATAGAAATATAATGCAAGTCATGTATATATTTTATTTAATCTAATCCATTGTATCCAAAATATTGTCTTTCAGCGTGTAATCAATGTAAAATATTTTAGTATTTTTGTATTAGGTCTTCAAAGTCCCTTGTATATTTATACTTCTAATACATCTCAATTTGGACTAGTCTGATTTCACATGCTCAGTAGTCATATGTAGTTAAGATTACCTTATTGAACATTGTAGCTCTAAAGTTCTAGATATAAATATCATAACAAAATGTGTATTTTTTGCATTCCTCATTACTTTTCTAGTAATATCCTACACAAGTGACCAAAGAATATTCATGAGCTATGTAATTGAAATTACATATGGCATTTTTTATAGATCTAGAATTGATACTGTTGGTATATATCTGCCTGATTAATACACAGAATCCATAATTAGTTCCTCTGACTCCTGAGTACTTTCAGATATTGTATAGATACCCTTAAATATATTGTAATGATAAGGAAATAATGGCTAAGAAAAGAGACCTTATGTGTAATTCACCTTGTTTGAGAGCAAATCATATGTTCATGAGATCTCTGAATTTTTCACATTTTGAATATTTTAACACTTTAAAATTTTGAAGGAAGTGAGCTAATTTTTATGTAATCAACTTTTCTGTAGATATTGCATGATGCCTGTTGTATTCTTTTACTCACTTAAATTTTTATTGACTTCTCTGTGACTTCTGCATTTAAAGTGTTGACACAAAATGTTAAACTATTCTTTAAACAATACCTCTAGTTTCTTGGAGATGATAAATCCATCCATTGATTTCCTAATTTTATTATGTACACAGTCAATTGTAATCCAAGATTACAGCAAACAAGATGTTAATTTCGAGCCATAATCTATGTACATTTCAATTACAGAGCATGATTGTTATAGAAGCACAGAATAAAAAGGAATAACATTTGTGCTATCCTCACAGGAGCTGTCAATAAAAGATGTAATAGGGGATTTAGGAATCTGGAAATGGCCAACTAATTTATGTGAATCTATTTTATTTCAGCTAGAAAGACCAAGCTCTTTTTCGTCTGCACTGCATATTGCAGAGCACAGGCTGTCTATAGAAAACCAGGCGGCTGCATATGGATAGTCCCTTGATATCATTCACTTGCTGTGTAATCTTATTATGCAAAGTTCTAATCTTCACCTAGAATGAATGCCTCTGGGTCAGAATATAGTCATATCAGGGTTTTTGAGGTCATGTTTTGTGATCCTTAGTTTATTCTTCTAAGTAGAGCTGGGATTTAAAGGGTATTCCCCAGACGCTAGCAGAGATAGACAGCAGAACCTGCTGCCTTTTTGGAAGACAAGACCAACATGAGGTCCCTGGTAGGATTAAACTTGATTTGTAGCTGTAGGATTTTTTAACAGATGTATTATTGGACAGGGAATAGGGGGCCACCAGCACAGCAAAATTGAATCACGACTGGCATTCTCAGGGAGTTTGCTGCCTGCTAAAACAGCAGCTGCATGTGGATTTGACTTCTTTCAGGTGAAGCGACTTCCAGTCATTTGGAAAGGATGGGATGAAAAGGAACCTTGGTGATAATTTTGATGTCTGCAAGATTTAGTACCAGTGTAATGGGATTATCGGTAACACCTTCACTGCAGAAAAAGCCACCTGGCGCTATAACTGGCAGCAACTGAGAACTAATCCTTTCCCATCTCTTGGATGTCATTCATGAAGCTCAAAGCGATTTCTACCCTGCTAACTATGATTAATTTTATAAACAACAACAACAAAAAATCAGGTGATCAAGGCAAAGAATATGCTTCTTATTAATTATTTTTAATATGTAGCCGCCTTAAAAGCTATTTGACTATAAATTAGGTAAGACATACATAAACTATATGTATAACTTAAAATTTATTAAAATGTTCAAATAAAAAAGTTGATTATTAATGTTTTTTATACTTTTACAAGTTGAGTGACAATGTATTTGCTATTGGTAAAGATTTATATTTGAGATTAAATATTTAAATACTTTAGTTTTCTTTCAGCTATATGGCCATTATCAATAAATTAATCAAAATGTCTATAGATGTAAGGAATTGAAATAACTTGTTTTATCATACATTTTACCTGTTTCTCACCACTTTGATGTCTGCTAATTAAATGTTTTCAGTAAAATCTTTAATGATACAAAAATATACAGACATTTATATTTTTGATAATTAAGATAATGCTAGCTCAAACTAATGAAAAGAGCTTTTTTGTGAAAGTTTATGATCTTAATATATAAAAGTCCTAAAATAGTTAATACTGAATGACATTTTTTAAAATCAGAGATTCCTAATGAAAGTTTTCCTTTAACCGGTAGAGGTTTAGTTGTTATTTGCTCTAGAGTTATGTATTAGCTAATTGAGGTGTTTTTTTTTAAGCATCTTATTTAATCTAAAAACTTTATCAAGTACTTTGTTTAGAGGTGTTAATTATTTTAATATTCTTCTCCTACATGGTCCAGAATAAACTGAAAGAAAATGAAGTGAAATTATCCCATCAGTCACCCAAACAGTATACAACATAACTGCCAAGAGTAGAAAAGATAATTAGTGTTGTCAGTGTTATGATCCTAGAGTACTTACTTTTAAAATATTTATTCATAGAACTTGATTTTTATCTTGTTGTTGTTTTTTGTTTAGTAGCTTTATATTTAAAAAGTGGATTATAAGGCCTTAACCTTAGTGTTTTTAAACTTCAGAATTTTAACTAGATATAGGTGAATAAAATAATTATTGCAATTGTAAGAATTATTAAAATGTAATCATCTATTATACACAATGCATTGATTTATTTGTAGCCTCTGTTTACGTAGAGTACATTTTATTCTTCTTCATAGGAGATCTTTATCAGAAAAATCAATAAATGTAAGAAATTTATGTAGAAATCTTTGGTCAAACCTACCTAGCAAACTTGTCATTATTAGTGGATTTTGTTTTAACTGGTTCGAAGATACTGTATTCCAAAATGTGTTTCTTCATTTGTTGTCACATTTTTAATGAATGGGTGAGAAAGCTTAACAATATTTTTACTGAATGGTATTATGTTCGTTTGGTAAAGGACTTCTTTAGCCTTCTGTTTGTATTTTTACTAGTTGAGAAGATGTTCATTTAAAATTCTACTATCACAGTAAAAAGATCTGTCCATGAAATAAGTGGACTAAAATCTTTTTCTTATCCTCATAGTATAATCACTTATATTTTAAATACAAAATTTTTGGTTTATACGTAATTTCAAATTATCTTGCCAAGTAGTGTGTTTTCTCAGGGTAACTTTTTATTGTAGTTAGTAGTACTTTATAATTATTTTTTAAAAGTAGCTTTCCTTTCAAAGCAAAATTTGTCTCAAAGCTTTTATTAAACATAGTCTGTATCTACTTTTCTACTTTTTATTCAGCCATTTTTTGAATGGCTCTTGAGAGTTAATATTTTTTTCTTTTTCCATCCTTGGCATTCTTATTTGATTAGAGATGGTTATTTCTTTTGGAAAGCCCCCAAGTAAACTCATCTTAATTAAATTCACTGTAAACATATAAGGTCTTCTCAGTGGTACACATTAATTTTCAGGTAGATTCAAGATCACCCAAATTTCATACCTTTTTGGTAACTTATGGAGAAATCTGATTCATCTTTGATGAGTCAAATACTAAAATATACAAATACTAAATTTATTGGCAAAGTTGACTAATGACATCATAAAAGTTACGGGAATTGATTTTAGAGATCAGAGAAATGGATATAGACTGAGAGAAATGATAAGAATTTCTGAAAGAGTAAGTCAGGTGTAACAAAAGCAAGATGGGAATAATAGGAATTCTTGGTTATTTAAGAGATTTTGAGCCTTTTTTTTTTCTTTTTTGACAATTTATGAGACTTAGTGTCTCTCTAAAGGATCGTACATGAACTGTAGACTGGCACAGTGACAGCTAGCCTATGATAAAGCTAAATGATATTCTTCCATCTGAATGAATACCCTTCAGCTATTGCACATACAATTTGTATATTCTGAAATCGATGGATCTTATATAGTCATTGGGGGATTATTGGTGAGTGAATTTGATGGTTTTGGTATTTCACTCTTTGAAAGCTCTTATTTGTATGAAAAGTGTTAACTGCCTATAATTTATAAATATAAAATGAGTTTTGATACTTGGATGTATATAAAAAGTGAACTTCTGAAAACAACACTGGGTTTTTAAAAATCATTGAAATGTTAGAATGATACAGTTTATTTGATGGTCAAATTGAGAGTTCTCCCAAAGTTAAGATTCAGTTTAATAATGATTAATGGTTAACTTTTGTTAAATCTCTGAAAATGTCGAGTATGTCTCAGTGGTCTCAAGTGACAAAGTCCTTTGGTCTCAGCACAAATTCCTTTATGGGTCTTCCTTCCCGGGAGCCTATTAAAACTATAGATTCTGTAGTCTTGCTCCCACAAATTCTTATTATTAGCTTTATGATGGGAGCCTGTGAATTTGCATTTTGAATTAGGTTCTCAGGTCATATTTAAAGCAGTGAATACTTTATTTTATTTATTTATTTAAAGATTTTATTTATTTATTTGACAGAAAGAGATCACAAGTAGGCAGAGAGAGGGGGAAGCAGGCTCCCTGCTGAGCAGAGAGCCTGATGTGGGGCTCTATCCCCGGACTCTGAGATCACAACCTGAGCCAAAGGCAGAGCCTTACCCCACTGAGCCACCCAGGTGCCCCAAAGCAGTGAATACTTTAAACCTTAAAGTGAGGGCAGTTATTTCCTCTGGAAGTGCATTAAAAAAAGAAAAAAAATTAAATAAAATCATCATAGATTATGGGGATCAGAACTTTTTAATTTCTAGTTCTAGGAAAAGTACCCTCTGTACAAGTCTTACAGTAGATTCAGTAGATTTAACATTATAGATTTGAACAATTCATGAGCAGCCCTGAAGGTGATTTTGAAATGGCAAGAATTTGAATTACTTTGATGAAGAGGCTGCTATGTGAGAGTGAATTATTTAGCTCTTGAGCAGAGTATGCTACTCCCCATCCCTGTCTTGATGAGCTTGTTCTTTTCTTGTCAAAATAACTTCCATGCAGGTTCTGAAATGGATGTATATCTTTTGGTTATTTTATGTAAAATCATTATTTGGGGGAAAAAGTATCTTGTGTAGATATTCTTGAATTTGAGAAATCATAGGAAGTCTCAGGAATGTCATTTTTGTCCAAATGACGGTAAATGGAATAAAACTAATGTCAGGAGTTTTCTTCTTCACATGTACTTCTCTCTTTTCCCTTTTCATTAATTTGAACATTTCTTTAAATGCTAATATGTTCACTAACTGTTCTTAAAACAAAAAAGGTTATGATTTTAATTACTTCTTTGGCTGCTTATACTTTAAAATGAATGAATTTCTATAA